>NC_041382.1:54427051-54495089 GCF_002162155.2 Triticum dicoccoides
GAGAGAGAGGGAGGGAGGGGAGGGAGGGAAGGATGGAGACCTGCATCGGGGGAGCGACTGAGGTGGTCGGGGGAGCGGCACCACAGGGGGAGGGGGTGACGGGCGGCGTTAGGGTCGGGGCTGAGGTCGAGTCCGGCGGCGGCGTTGGTGGTGCGGCATCGCTGAGGTCGAGTCTGGCGGCGGCGTGGGTGGTACGGCGTCGGTGGCGGCATGGGAGAAAAGGGAATCGATCGACGAGCGAGAGTACAGAGAGGAAAGAGATAGGAGCTCTCGCACTCGGTGCTATAGGCAACTTAGCTATAGCGCGTGTTGGCAAAACGCGCTATATCTAAGTTAGCTATAGCGCTGCCCCAGCAAAAGCGCGCTACTACTAACTTTCTTTTCTTTTTTATTTTTCTTTTTCTTTTTATTTTTTGTATTCCACAAACTTCCTTCCTTTTTATTTTTTTATTAATCTTTTTATTTTTCATATCCCACAAACTTCCTTCCTTTTTCTTTTTCTTTCTATTTCTCTTTCTCTTTCTATTTTTATTTTTCTTTCATTTCATTCTGCAAAACTTCCTTTCTTTTTCTTTTTCTTTCATTTGCACTTTTCTTTTTTTATCTTTCTTTTGCACTTTCCTTCCTTTAATTTGGTCTGTCATTGGAGCAATACCATTGTTACCCTCTGGATAATAATTAGTATAATATATATTACATCATTTGACCACTAGCGGCGGTATACAAAATAGCTAGACACACACAAAAATTTTGGATTAGTTTGTCAGCTTGGGCGACGACGATGCTTCAGACTGATCTTCTTCCCACGTTTGTTCGTTGTGGAATAATTGAGCCCATGGTCCTGACTTTTCCTTCTCCAGGGATTACGATCTTTCATAGGTAATGTAGTCTTGATTCTTCTTTTGACGTATGTTTCATCATCATCAGCATCATCTTCCCTCATCGGATCACTGTACTGGTCGTAGTCTTCCTTGTTGGTGACTCCATCCATTCCGGCGATGCTCCTTTTGCTTCTCCTCACGACAACACGGCTGGGATTGATCGGATCAGTTATGAAGAAACAATGTGTCACATGTTTAGCATGTACCCATGGCTCATTTTTGGCGATGGCGTTGATGGTACCTCTATCGGAGTCGGGTATACACATGCTAGTGAAATGTCGGTTTTCTCTCTGTACATTCTTAGCCCATCTGACATGGAACATCGTTGCGCTATACAATCCAGAGTAGTTAAGCTCCCATATCTCTTCGACCCTTCCGTAATATCTTTCAATTACATTCCCGGTCATGGCTTCCATCGTCACCCCTGAGTTTTGGTCACCACTGTTTATATCTTTCTCCTCCGTATAGAACATGTAACTGTTTATATCGTATGCTTGATAAGTCGCGAGGTTGGTCGAGGGGCCATGTGCTAAGGCGTATATGAGCGTTCTGTTCGTACAATCCTCTTCCGGGGGATTAGCCAGAACTCGCTCTTTGAACCAACACAAGAAAGTGGAGTTGTGCTCTCTAATAACTTCAACGTCCGTCCTGTGCACCCCACAGTCACGGTACTTCTTTGCGATGGTCTCTTTGTGTAGTGTCACAAAATCTTCTAGCGCATCTAGGTGTTGTAGCACTACTAAGTTGGCCCTGTCAAGGTTGTTTTGTCGGCCCGAGCGTAACACATTCACATCCCTATGACCTTTGGTGTGACCTTCGCCTTCGAGCCTTCCATAGTGCTTGTTGACGGGCAAACCAACAACAGGGTCTCCGGTTACTACTAGATAACTCTCACAGAAAGAGATGCACTCTTTGGTCAGATATCCCTGGGCTATGCTTCCATCTGGACGGGACATGTTACGAACGAATCCTTTGATGACGCCATTCATCCTCTCGAATGGCATCATGCTGTGCAGGAATGTCGGCCCTAGGTCAATGATGTCGTCCACGATGTGGACACATAGATGCACCATGACATCAAAGAACGCGGGCGGGAAGTACATCTCTAGCTCATTCAGTATGATAACAATCTCTTCCTGTAGCCTATGGAGTTGCTTCACACTAATCGACTTTCGGGAGATAGCATAAAAAAGTGGCATAGGTCAGTAAGCGTCTCACGCACATGTGTGTCCATAATCTCTCTGAGTGCAACCGGGAGTAACTGTGCCATCATCACATGGCAGTCGTGAGACTTCATCCCACTGAACCTTTTTTCTTAGTGTCTAGATATCTGCTTATCTTCCCAAAGTATCCGGAACTAACTTTGATTCTGGCAAGGCACTTGAACAATTGATGGACCTCCTTTGGATCTAAGGTGAAGCAAGAGGGGGGAAATATTGTTCTTCCTTCTTGTTTACTTTTTTCCCCTATCTTTCGTCTCCTTCTCCGTCTCGGTCTACTCTAACGACCTTTTACCGAGCATTTGGAGATCTTTCCTAATATTCATAAATTCCAAGTCTTTTCTTGCCTTCGGACCATCCTTGGTCCTCTCCGGCATGTTCATCAATGTTCCAAGCAAACTCTCAAGGATATTTTTTGTGATATGCATTTGATCAAGGCTATGAGGCGTGTCGAGTATGGGCCACTTTTCCAAGTCCCAGAAAACAGATCTCGTCTTCCATACATTCAGCAGGGGCCCCGACACCCTTTTATTCGTCTTTCCCGGCGAGGGGCACTCTTCCTAGTTCTTCAAAAACTTATATATTTCTCCACTGCTACGCTTACATGGTGGATCTCGGTGCTCAATCTTACCTTTGAATAGCTCTCCACGCTTTCTCCACGGGTCATCCTTCTCGAGCCATCTTCGATGCCCCATGTAAACGATTTTCGAAGACCCGCCATCTTTCGATAGCTGCAGAGAAGTTGTATCATCCATTCACCTCGTGCACCCGCAATAACCGAGAAATACTCACCATTGCATGCATCCCATGTCTTGGCCGGCGTTGTCCATAAGGTATGTAGCTCCTCTTTCAGTAACCCAAGATACAAATTTATATCATTTCCCGGTTGTCTCGTCCCTTGAATAAGCATAGCCATGTGTATGTATTTTTCCTTCATGCACAACTAGGGGGGAGGTTGTACATCCATACAAACACGGGCCATGTGCTATGATTGGTGTTCTGGTTGCCAAATGGATTCATGCCATCACTACTAGCGCCAAGCACAATGTTCCTTGGATCATTTGTGAAAAAAAATCAAATTCAGCATTTAATGCTCTCTGTCGGTGTCAAAACCGGCAGATCTCGGGTAGGGGGCCTCGAACTGTGCGTCTAGGATCGATGGTAACAGGAGACGGGGGACACGATGTTTACCCAGGTTCGGGCCCTCTCTATGGAGGTAATACCCTACGTCCTGCTTGATTGATCTTGATGAATATGAGTATTACAAGAGTTGATCTACCACGAGATCATAATGGCTAAACCCTAGAAGCCTAGCCTGTATAACTATGATAATGAATATATGTCCTTTCTGGACTTATCCCTCCGGTTTATATAGACACCGGGGGGGAATCTAGGGTTACATAGAGTCGGTTACATAAGAAAGACTCTTCATAGTCGGTCACCAAGCTTGCCTTCCATGCCAAGGAGAGTCCAATCTGGACATAGGTACAGTCTTCGGCCTTCATGTCTTCACAGCCCATCAGTCCGGCCCATGGATAATAGGCCGGACGCCCGAGGACCCCTTAGTCCAGGACTTCCTCAGTAGCCCCTGAACCTGGCTTCAATGACGAGGAGTCCGGCGCGCAGATTGTCTTCGGCATTGCAAGGCGGGTTCCCTTCTATCCGAACTTCAAGATAGTCTTCGGATGCGGTGATAGTATCCAGACCAGTCGCACACACCATACACAACCGCAGAGAGAATATACTCTTACACGAGTTCCATCCGCTGACAACTTTTTCGTAGCACGATATTACGTCTGACCGGCCATAATTCCAAACCGCTTTCATGTTTCGACGCCACACGTCCCGAGATGCGGTTGCCATTGGCATGTCTTGTCAAAGGTGAGATCGTGTCCCATTATCGCGGGACTCTCATCAATGCGGGCATGGGTAACCCAACCGTGCCGTTTATACAGCCCTTGGGAATAGGCAAATCTTAAGGCGAGTGAGGAGGCGTTTAATATTCGTTGCCTTTATAAGGGGATAAGAATTCCCTCTTCCTCTCCCACGCCCTCTCTTTGTCCCCGCCTTTCTAGTCTCGAGCTCCAGCGCCCAAGTTCTCATATCCTTTCCACTCAAGCAACCATGTCCGGATCCGGAGGTCAAGGCAAGTGGATGGTCTCCTCTGTCAAGGAGGAGAACATTACGGAGCTTCGGGCGGCCGGATACTAGGCGAAAAAGATCACTCACCGCATGCCAACCGAGGGACAAGTCGTCCCTACGCCGAAGCCTACCGAGAGGGTAGTGTTCATCCCCCATTTCTTTCGCGGGCTAGGGTTTCCACTCCACCCTTTCGTCTACGGACTGATGTATTATTACGGGATAGATTTCCATGATCTTTCCCTGAATTCCTTCCTCAACATCTCGACGTTTTATCATCGTGTGTGAGGCCTTCCTTCGCATCCAACCCCACTTCGGGCTATGGCTCAAAGTCTTTAACGTGAAGCCAAAGGTGGTGGATGGCCAGCACACGGAGTGCGGAGGAGCCATGGTGAGAAAGTTGTCCAATGTCTCCTGGCCCAAAGTTACTTTTGCGGACATGGTAAAGGAGTTGCAGAAGAAGTGGTTCTACATCACAAGACCTCGCGACAACACCTGGGCCGCAGCTGCCGAATACCGCTCCGGCGCTCCCATGCGGCTCACCTCCTGGGTCGAGAAGAGTCCAGACTGGGGTTCCCCTGACTAGGTGATAGCGTTGCAGACGCGCGTTGAAAGCATGGTAACCAAGAACGTCAAGCTCGTTGATGTGATCCAGGTGATGCTAGTTCACCGGATCCTTCCATGCCAGCGCCGAAGCCATCCTCTGTGGGAGTTCAACCCGAAGAAGCAGCAAACCCTGGTGAGGCTCTTCGAGATTACTCACGAAGGTGCGTGGAAGTTGCTCTTTAAGGGCAACGAGAAACCGCCGACAGTAGATTCAGATCGCAGGCACAATGCTAAACACCTTGCTAGCGAGGTATGTCTTTTTGATGCATTCTCCACTTGTTTGTTTCAAGGATGATGCCTGAGCTTTTATCATTGCTTTTTCATGACTGGATGGAGAGGGCGAAGAGGATATAGTGTCCGGCTCCGCTGCCTGATGAATCGGTCATCACGCGTCTAGCGAAGATGCTGGTGCCGGCGCCTTATAAGGCGCTGGAGAAGAAGGCCAAGAAGAAGGCCAAGGGGGCCAAGAGTTTCCCCCATCGCGATGGCACTTTGGACATGGCGTCCGAAGACGACAAAGCTCATTCCTCTGTCCCCAAGGACAAAGGCAAGGAAGAGGATGAGGAGGAGGAAAACAATCCTCCCCCTAAGGAGAGGAAGAAGAAGAGGGCGGCTTCGGCGCATCCAGAGGCGGAAACGCCTAAGAAGGGGAAGGGCGCCCCAGCGATCAACACCGCGTGGGACGTTGACAGCAGTCTGGAACGACGCCCCCCGCACTAAGCTCCAGGCCGCATCGCAAGTGACATGGCTCGCTCATGCATGCATCTAGCCCTTTCTTTTCATTTCCTTGACATAGTTAATTGTACTATTGAAGTCCGGCTCGCGACCTTATCCAGCGATCCTCATCTGGAGGTTCGTTGGCTCCGTCGGAGATGGTGAGCATATCGCCACCGCCTAATTATTCCCTCGGGCCAGGGACGACACTGAAGTGTTATCCTAGACGACCGCTCCAAACCGAGGAGGAGCCCAGGACACCGTCCGGGAGGGGCCACAAAGCGAGACCTCCACTGCCGGACACATGGAGGAGCCGATCCCCATGGAGACTGACGAAGAGGGATGCATCCAGTTCGGCCCTCAACCGAATACGATTCCTGAGGCCCATATGGCTCTAGAGTCGGGCGAGCACCACCTTTGAAGGAGGGGGGTGCGCCGCTTCCACCGGTGGCCCCTGTCCATCCAGGGGTGCTGGATAACCTGATGGAGGCGCTTCGAGGTGCCTCCGTCCTGGACGAGCACCGTGTCCTTATGGGTGCGGTGATCGAGAAGGTTCAGTCCACCAAGATTGAACTGAATGAAGCCTGCAGCAGCCTTTTGACAGGTTTCAAGGTAAGAAAGAGAAAAACCCCGTGTAGACAATAGCCCCTGAGACACTGTTCGGTGTTCGGCAAGAAGAGTCGGATAGAGGATCAATCTTTTGTTATAGGATACTAACGTAATATGTATAAATAAGCAGGCGTCACTGAGGGAGTCCTGGATTAGGGGGTCTCCAGACAGCCGGACTATATCCTTTGGCCGAAATGTTGGACTATGAAGATACAAGATTGAAGACTTCGTCCCGTGTCTGTACGGGAGTTTCCTTGGCGTGGAAGGCAAGCTTGGCAATACAGATATGTAGATCTCCTCCCTTGTAACCGACTCTGTGCAACCCTAGCCCCCTCTGGTGTCTGTATAAACTAGAGGGTTTAGTCCATAGGACAAGGACAATGATACCATAGGCTAGCTTCTAGGGTTTAGCCTCTACGATCTCGTGGTAGATCAACTCTTGTAATACTCATATCATCAAGATCAATCAAGCAAGACGTAGGGTATTACCTCCATCAAAAGGGCCTGAACCTAGGTAAACTTCGTGTCCCCCTCCTCCTATTACCATCCGCCTTAGATGCACAGTTCGGGACCCCCTACCTGAGATCCGCCGGTTTTGACACTGACATTCGTGCTTTCATTGAGAGTTCCACTGTGTCGTCACTATAAGGCTTGATGGCTCCTTCGATCATCGGTAAGGATGTGGTCCAGGGTGAGGTTTTCCTCCTCGGAAAGATCTTCGTATTTGGCGGCTTCGCACGGCGGGCCAACTCGCTTGGCCATCTGGCGCAGATTGAGAGCTACGCCCCTAGCCATCAAGTCAGGTTCGAAAACTTAAACTACACTTCCAACATCCGCGGAGACTTGATCTTCGATGGATTCGGGCCCATGTCAGGTGCACCGCACGATCACGACGAGCATGATTTAGCTCTGCTGCCGGACAGTGTTCGGGAGATCACACCTGCAACTACTCCGGCCTTCAATCTGGAGCAAATTGCGCCATCCGAGGATGGGTGGATAGACCCCACCATGGAGGCCTCACTCTCAGTGGCGATAGAGCCGGATACTGACTTCACCCCTTACGAGAGCCGTTTTGCCGAACCACTGGATTTGTCTCCGGCCACGGACTCCGAGTCGCATGCGTCCGTACCTATCGAATCCGATTGGGTGCCAATCATGGAGTTCACCTCTGCAGACATCTTTTAGCACTCACCTTTCGGCGACGTGCTAAATTCAATAAGGTCTCTCTCCTTGTTAGGAGAACCTTGGCCGAACTATGTCCGGCTAGAACGGGATGCGGACGACGAAGAAATTTGCTCCCCACCCACCACCCACTTAGTAGCCACTGTCGATGATTTAACCGACATGCCCCACTTCGACTCCGAAGACATCGACGGTATGGACGACGATGCAAGAGACGAACAGGAACCACTGCCCACAGGGAGCAGGACCGCCACCTCATCATATGATATATGCATGGTGGACACTCCCAAAGAAGGAAATGGCGATGAGACAGTGGAGGATGACCCCTCCAAGAAGCAACCCAAGCGCCGACGTTAGCAGCGCCGCTCTAAGTCCCGCCATAGCAAAAGTAGTGATACCGGCACAAGAGACAATAACACTACGGATAGTGCCGAAGACGACAACAATCCCCTCCAGCACGATTTAGAGCGGGAGGGTGAACAAGCTAGCCCTCCAGAGCAGGCAGAAGATGGAGAATCAGAGGAGGAAAATTATATGCCTCTCTCCGAAGACGAGGTGAGCTTCGGCGATGAAGAATTTATCACGCCTGAGGATCGCATCGAGCAGGAGCGCTTCAAGCACCGGCTTATGACCACAGCAAATATGTCGTGGGTTTGTGAGGACAGATGTCCTCGTCAAAGGACTTAGTCGTGGAGCCATCGCAACGGGTTAGCTTAAAGGGGTTAAACCGGACAAGGGGACACGGGAGTTTATACAAGTTTGGCCCCTTCGATGAAGGTAAAAGCCTACGTCTAGTTGTGATTGGTATTGTTAGGGTTTCAAAGGCTAGGGAGCAAATCCGCTTTGTCTGGCTCTCGAGTTGTTGTTGTCTTGCCCTAAACCGCGGCCAGGTTGTCCCTTTATATACATAGGTTGACGCCCGCCGGGCTACAGAGTCCCGAAGCCGGTTTATAAACGTATCCGGTTTGGCCTCTCTCTTTCTATCTTACTATACAAGTTACATGACTAGGCCAGTTTACATTTACAGACTGTAACCCGCCTTTGGTCCCTCCGTAAAGCGCCATCATCTTTACATCTTCATGGGCTTCTAATCTTCAAAGAGTCAACCCGGCTATATAAGGCCGGTAAACCGGTTTACCTCCAGTAGTAATATCCCCAACATTAGGCCCCAGATTGGTTTGAACTTGTTCATGTCAACCTTCCACACCTTAGAAAAAATCTTCTCTCTTATCTTCATTTTTGATCTTGTAAACCGCCGTGACGTCATACTTCAAAATTACGATAAACCACCCTGACGTCATCCATCCGTTGATGTCAGAGATTTCCTTCATTTAATATATATGCAGTCATCGAGGTGACACCTTTATTAACTTATCCATTTTTGGGGCTCCTCGATTCCCGTACTTGCCATTTTATTACTTCGCCTTGTAAATAGGCCCGAGGGGTCATTTTCACCGTTTCCCCCCGTGCCTCTTCGCGTCGTCTTCCTCGCGCCGCTCAGCCTCTGGAGGTCCGTCGCCACCATCGACCGTCGCCTCTGCTCCTACCTTGGCTGCTACATCACCCTCAGCGCACCAGAATACTGCGGCGCCCTTCCGCTTCCTCACCAGCTCCGGTAAATTCTCTGCTTTTTTCACCATAGATCTGTTCTAGGGTTTCGACATTCTTCGCAGTTCTTCTGAAGTTCATCAGTGCTATTCTTCCCTATTCTTCCTTTAATAGATGGACACTTCATGCTTGATTCATCCCTTGCGTAGCTTACCTACCATGGTCATCACAAATCCTTATGCGCAAAGAACTGAGCTAGTCTGTCAAAAATTGCTTCAGTTTTGCACTCCTTCAAGATCCAATTATTTTTGCTTTTCTGTCTTATCTTTAGATCCGAAAGTTTTATACATCACTGTGAGATCTGTTTCTATGTTCCTGTGAGATCCGTTTCTCCTCGCACAAATATAAGCGGTTTAACATTGTATAAATAGTCTATGACATTAGCCCTCTGATAAACCGGAAGAGCATGTTACCTTCATAATTATGCTCTGGTTTAACAATGTCTGATCAACCCTGTACTAGCATTACCTTTCTCTCTCATTATACTAGTCTCCGGGTTGTACCATTTATCATATCAGCATGTTTCTTACTCCCTTGTCTCTTGTGTATAATCATGCGTAATTTGTAAACCGGCCTTTCATTTTCAGTTTGTTCGCTTTGCAATGGCCAAACAATTCACTGCCCACAACTGGGCTCGTTCCCGGGTTACAGAGGTTCAATTGAATGAGATGGTTAGCATCGGCTCTCTGCATAAGCAAACTGAGATCAAATGGAGAGTTCCAGGAACAGATAATCCTCCAACCCCAAGACAAGGCAAGGTGGTAATATTTGTTAACCATATAGGCCATGGTTTCAAACCGCCAGGGTCAAAATTTTATCGAGATGTGCTTGCCAGCTTCCAACTGCATCCACAAGATATTGGTCCCAACTCAGTCTCCAACTTATGCAATTTTCAAGTCTTCTGTGAAGTCTATTTACAAGAAGAACCAATTGCAGAATTGTTCCGGGATTTCTTTCACTTAAACCGGCGCAGAGAGTTTGTGAATGGCCCGAACACAGAGCTTGGTGGTGTCTCAATTCAAAAGCGGAAATAAGTGGAATTTCCTCATGCCAAACACCATAGCCACCCAAAGGAATGGAACCAAACATGGTTCTATTGCAGAGACACTTCGCCTGAGGATGAAAATCCCCTCCCCGGCTTCCGTGATCATAGATTATCCAATACTCACCCAATGCCACAACGCCTGAGCTCTTTAGAAAGGGCAAAATATGCTCCTAAAATCACCGAGCTCCGGGCCTTTATGGCAAACGGTTTAACAGGTGTGGAGTTTGTGCGCTGTTGGATATCCTGGAGTATCTTGCCGCTAAGCTGGCGTCCCGGTTTAATGTGCGAATATACCGGTGAAGTTGACGATCCTCAACGCCACTGCAACATCCAATTATCTAAGGAAGAAGTTACTGAAGGTGTAAAGAAAATTCTGAATGAATCGGAACTAGTCTGTAGTCAAACCGGTCTGAGTCCCTTCTATACCAAGAACAAACCGCCTATTGTAAGCATTACACTTCCTCTTCATCTCTAATATATTTAACTTATACAAGTTGTAACCCTTCTTCTATATATATAGGGTGATGACCCTTTCTGGAAAGGGAAATCCATTGAGAAAGCAGCAAAGCCAATTGGAGACAAAGTGGTCAAACCAACCCGCCCGAAGACCAAAGCCGTAAAACGGACGTCAAAGCGGAAAACGGCTGACCGGATTAATATGGAACTTGATGATGATACTGATGACCCAGAAGTTGAGGTAGAACTTGACTCACTTGGCTCTCTTTTTATGCATCTTGTTAACAATGATCTTCCTCGGGAGGAGGCAGAAGCTAGTCAGGCTGATGACGTAGAGGTAATTACCCTTTCCTCCGGTTCAATCTCTATGCCAACACAAAAAACTCGCCAAGCAATCCGGAAAGTAAGCTTTTCTCATCCTCTTGCTCACTTGGATCCAACATTTATTTTGAAGACTCAACAGCATGAAGCTCGCCGGACAACCCGACACAGTGGCCAATAGGTCACCTCTACCGGTTTACCTGATACTCCGGTTCGGAAGCGCTGGTCTGAGGTCTCTCCTACTTCTGACCATTCTTACCACAAGGCAGGTTATTTCAGACAGCCTCTTAATCCGTCCGATTCAAATTATCAGGTGACACCTCCTTCCTCTTCTAGTGAATCGACAGCAACTCAACTCCCCCCTTTGAAAACTGTGGCCGGGTGAGTTATGAAAAACATTTCCTTTCAATGCGCCCTACATCTTTTGAACAGGATGTTAATCGTTTTTTATTCTGGTTGCAGGGCCAAAGCCAGATCCAGCAAGAAAGCTCGGGTCACCAATCCGCCAGAAGACCCTGTTGACGAAGAAGAAGAACCAAGAGGTGAACCGAAGCAGACTGGTGAACGGGAAGGCCCCCATCCTGAAACAACTTTTGATGATCTCCCCCTTGACGGCTAACATACTGACGAACCAACAGATGCCGAGCCTGCCGCCCCTGATACTGAACCGGCAGAACCAAACCGGGCTAATCCAATGAAAGACACCGAAATTCCATCATCGTCCACCAAAAATCCTGAAGGCCAAGGTGATGATGTTATTATTACTGGAATAGGCCACAGCTCTCCTGGCCATCCCGTCATTTTGGCTCAGCATAGTGCCAAAGAAGAGAAAATTGCCAGGGATAAAGGTAAATGGAGCAGCGACTTATCAAACTATGCTCATCTTAACGCTGATGAGCTTCATTCCGGCTTCTAGAACCGTCTGCACTCAAACCGGATTATGAAGCCGGTTTGGTGAATTTGATGAAAGAACGATATGAGGTAAATGCTTCTCCCTTGTATATTGATTTATAGCTGAAATAGTATTCCCAGTAGCCTCCTAGAGCCGTTTTATGATTGTTAATCATAAATTGGGTCTTTGTAATACTTCTAGCATCCCATCATTGATACTTGCAAAGGCGTGTCCTCAATCATAGATAAGACTCATGTTTGAAAAAATTAGACAACGTTCTGCAGCATAGCCCCCAAAGGCCGGTTTAACTTGGCAAGTTAAACCGGTTTTTAATCCACACCGCCGGTTTAGAACAAACGTACATTAGCCCCCAAGTGTCAAGGATAATGCTTGCATTGTTCTGGAAACTTGTATAGAGGGTAGTATTTGAGAGAAAATAGGCATTAGCCCCCAAGTATGAAGTGGATAACTTGTTATATGTTTTATACTTAGTGCAAAAATATGTTGTTTTGTTGAATATACCTTCAATGTTGCAGGCTGAACTGAGAAGCAAAGATGCCCAAAACTCTGACTTGCATGAAAATGTGAAGTCTCAACAAGCCAAAGCTATAAAGGCCAAATAGGAGCTGACACAGGCCCTGGCTGGAATGGAAAAATTGAAAGAATCCTTCAACCAAGATTGTGTTGAATGGGAAACCGGAAAAGCCGATTTGACCAAAGGATCTGTAGATGCCGAGGAAGCCCTGAAACTGGTGGTTGAAGAACTAGCCGGTTTGAAGCGCCAAATCAACGCTATGACCTCTGCTATCTTTGGTAAGTGTCTTCTTATGTATGTTGCACCAGTCAATGAATCTCAAAACTGACCAAAATGTTGATAAATTCTTTGGCAGGAACTCGGATCACTCATCTTGGTGCAGATATGCGGATGAAGCTCAAAGCGGCATATACATTGGTTGAGCAGCTATACTCTGGATCTCAGCGAGCCATTAGTACATCGGCTTATAACAAACCGGCGCCAACGTTGATTAAGGAGACCCTTGAGAAGCTGGGCATGTTACCGGCGTGTATTGTCGAGTTGAAAAGAGCCGCTGCGAGAGCAGGAGCATTAACCGCCCTTTTTCGAGCCAAGGCCTGGATTCCAGACCTTGAAGTGGAGGATATCATTAAAGGATATCCAAGCGTTGAAGAAGACGGTTCAAACTTTGACAATGATGATCTTCGGCGGCTGACCAAACAGATGCGGCCAGCGGCCAACAAATTGGCTGAGGACACCGATTTGTCCCATTTTCAAACATTTTATGATGCAGAAGGGAAAAGACAGCCGGCCGATATCCATGAAGTTGAAGAACTTGTGCCACCGATTCGTAAGCACACTTATGCCCCTAATATTAACCCTTCTGATCTTATCCATGAGGAAGCAGTGTTCCAAGCTTTAACCGGAATCGATTGGTCAACGACTGATTTCCAGCGGCTGGGGAGGGATGAAGAAGTGCCGACACCAACTGATCCACAACCGTCAAACCGTCGTGATGAAGAGTCCTGATCCGGTCGCCGGTTTATATGGCTACTGTGAAAAACAATGGCACTGTTTGAACCGCTTTGAACCTTCATGTAATAGGATGGCTGAAACTTTGTTTATCTTCCATGCCATTGAGCATGTTTCATAACGCTTTGTGACAATCTGTGCCGCCCTTCAGGATATATTTTACGCATAGCCTATGATGACTTGCCTTCCTGGGTCCAAAAAACTTAAAAGTGTCTAGCGGTTTACCGCTAAACATGTCATAATATCCAAGAAGTATATAGTACTTTAGTTGAATAATCAAGTGCTTGTGCAAAAAATAATGTACAGAACATACCTCATTGATTGACCAAATGTGTATACAGCAAAGGTGTTTAACACCAACACGATACGTTTGATAATTTCATCTTCATAATGCTGGTCTATCTATTAAACCAGACCGGTATAACTACCGGATTTTCTTTATAACACTAGTGATTTAGTCAAACCAGACCGGTTCAATGACCACCGGTTTATAATTGATCATGTGCCAACAACTGGTGGTTGGAAAGCAAGCCGGGTCAAGGACGCCGGTTTATTAAAAAATACTTATGATTGTCAACAAACAAAATTCAAATAGGAAAATATGCGAGGCTTTTTACGAGCTGCCAGGTTCCAAATCAAGGCTTTCCATGGGCTGCCAGGCCTCCGAGTTAAACCATTTAACAAAGCCTTTTAAGATGCGCCTCTAATTAACCAATCATCGTTTTAACTGTGACAAGTTCAGGGTCTGTAAAAGATTAACTTGTCAAACGTTCGATGGGTCATGCCAGGATTACCTAGATAGGAGTGGCTTACTTGATGAAGGCAGGTTAACCCGGGGTTTTAGGTGAATACACCAGGCTTTGAAGCCGTGGCTTGATAGCCAATTACGAGGGTCCTTTCAAATCTTTGTTGCTTTGCAAAAAAGAGCCCCCAAGTAACTTTGTAAGTGATGCTTAGCGTGTGCCTATGTTTGAGTTTGTACTATGTACAATACTCTCTTTGGCTCCACAAATTTTTCCTTGTGTGGCTGAAATGCCTATCAAGAGGTGTAGCTCTGGTTCAAACATGACCAAGCCCCCTAGTGATTTTCTTTATCTTTATGCAGCTGCTAAAGCCGGTTTAACAAAGACTCCGCTTTGACCGTTAACTTGTAAAAGCACACATATGATATAAGAAAGAACAGATACCTCGCTTATAACGGAGGCTCCGGTTTATTATATGGTATATACACTGTCATAAATATGTACAGGTGAAGAGCCTATGGCTTCAAGTATAGTAAGGCCGAAGGAGAGCTATGTTCCATGGCCGCTTTGTCTCCTCCTCTGATTGACGTGAGTCTTCATGCTCTCGAACATCAATGAGGTAGTAGGATCCGTTGTACAGATTTTTGCTGACCACAAAGGGTCCTTCCCAAGGGGGGGATAACTTGTGCATATTAGTCTGATCCTGGATGAGCCGGAGCACCAAATCACCTTCTTGAAAGTTTCTAGTTTTAACCCGGCAGCTGTGATAACGTCGAAGATCTTGTTGATAAATCGCGGAACGTGTTGCTGCAAGATCCCGCTCTTCATCCAACAGGTCCAGAGAATCCCGACGTGCCTTCTCATTATCAGCTTCAACATAAGCTGCCACACGGGGCCAATCGTGACGAATGTCACTAGGAAGAATCGCCTCTGCTCCATAAACTATGAAGAAAGGCGTGTAACACTTAGACCTATTGGGTGTGGTGTTGATGCTCCATAACACAGAAGGTAGCTCCTCGACCCAACAACCTGGCGTCCTCTTTAAGGGAACCATAAGCCTTGGTTACCCCGTAGAATTTCTTGATTTGCCCTTTCCGCTTGACCATTAGATTGGGGGTGAGCCACTGATGCTAGATCAAGCCGGATGTGCTCACGTTGACAGAATTCTTCCATCTCTCCTTTTGATAAGTTAGTACCATTATCTGTTATAATGCTATGTGGAAAGCCAAACCAGAATATCACCTTTTTGATGAATTGAACCGCCGTGGCTGCATCACACTTGCTGACTGGCTCTGCCTCTACCCATTTAGTGAATTTATCAACTGCTACTAACAAATGGGTCTTCTTGTCCTTGGAGCGCTTGAAGGGTCCAACCATATCCAGCCCCCAAGTTGCAAACGGCCACGTAATTGGAATCATCCGCAACTCTTGAGCCGGAACATGCGCACGACGGGCAAACTTTTGACATGCATCAAATCTTTTGACTAAATCCTCCGCATCAGTATGCGCCGTCAACCAGTAAAAACCGTGGAGAAAAGCTTTGCCAACCAACGACTTTGAACCGGCGTGGTGACTGCAATCCCCTTCTTGAATTTCTCACAAAATCTCACAACCTTCTTGAGGAGAAACGCATCGCTGAATTGCTCCTGAAACACTATAACGATGTAACTCCCCATTGAGTATGGTCATGGACTTGGACCGCCGGATTATCTGTCGAGCCAACGTTTCCTCAGCTGGTAACTTGCCCCGGTTCATGTAATCTAGATATGGGATCGTCCAATCCGGTATGGCATGCAGAGCTGCCACCAACTGGGCCTCCAGATCAGGAATAGCCAAATCTTCTTCGGTTGGTATTTTGACTGACGGATTGTGCAATACATCAAGAAAGACATTGGGCGGAACCGGTTTACGTTGGGAACCAAGACGACTTAAAGCGTCTGCCACTTCATTCTTCCGCCGGTCTATATGGTCCACCTGATAACCTTTAAAGTGACCAGCCACTGCGTCCACCTCTCACCGATATGCAGCCATGAGTGGGTCCCTAGAATCCCAAGTGCCAGACACTTGCTGAGCCACTAGATCTGAATCGCCGAAGCACTTAACCCGGCTCAAATTCATCTCTTTATCCATCCGAAGACCGTGGAGTAAAGCCTCATATTCATCTGCATTGTTAGTACAAGGGAACATTAAACGGAGGACATAACAAAACTTGTCACCTCGTGGGGAAGTTAAAACGACTCCAGCCCATGAACCCTCTAACTGTCTATTCCCATCAAAATGAATAGTCCAATATGTATTATCTGGTTTCTCCTCAGGTGCCCGTAACTCCGTCCAATCATTGATGAAATCTACGAGTGCCTGGGACTTGATCGCCGTGCGGGGTATATATTTGAGCCCGTGAGGTCCAAGCTCAATGGCCTAGTTGGCAATCTGGCCAGTTGCCTCTCTGTTTTGAATAATGTCGCCCAGAGGAGCTGAACTGACCACTGTGATAGGATGGCCCTCAAAATAGTGCTTGAGCTTCCAGCTTGCCATAAACACCCCATACACCAATTTCTGCCAATGTGGATACCTCTGCTTTGACTCAATGAGCACCTCACTGATATAATAAACCGACCGTTGAACCGGATACTCTTTGCCAGGCTCCTTGCGCTCTACCACAATGGCTACGCTGACAGCCCGGGCATTAGCAGCCACATATAATAATAATGGCTCTTTATCAATCGGTGCTGCCAGCACGGGCGGTTCCACTAGCTGCCTCTTCAGATCTTCAAACGCCTTATCAGCTGCCTCACTCCACACAAAGTTATGCGTTTTCTTGAACATCTGATATAAGGGGATGGCCTTCTCTCCAAGGCGGCTGATAAACCGGCTCAAGGCTGTAATTCGGACGGCCAGACGTTGCACATCGTTAAGACACGCCGGTTTAGCCAAGGACGTAATTGATGCAATCTTTTCCGGATTAGCCTCAATGCCTCTGTTTGAAACCAGAAAGCCTAAGAGCTTGCCTGCCGGGACACCGAAAATGCACTTCTCTGGATTGAGCATCATCTTGTAAACCCGGAGATTGTCAAAGGTTTCCGTAGGTCATCTATCAATGTCCCCTCCTTTCTGGATTTGACCACAATATCATCTACATATGCATGAACATTGCGCCCAATTTGCTTATGAAGGCAATTCTGAACACATCGCTGGTAAGTTGCCTGGGCACTCTTGAGTCCAAAGGGCATGGAAACATAGGAGAAGGCTCCAAAGGGAGTTATAAAGGTTGTCTTCTCCTGGTCCTTAACTGCCATTTTGATCTGATGATAACCAGAGTAAGCATCCAAAAAACATAAACGGTCACAACCCGCCGTAGCCTCAATTATCTGATCAATGCGAGGGAGAGCAAAGGGGTCTGCAGGGCAAGCCTTGTTTAAATCTGTGTAGTCCACACACATGCGCCAAGTGACGTTTTTCTTAAGAACCAGCACCGGATTGGCTAACCACTCTGGATGAAAAACTTCAAAAATAAACCCAGCAGCCAACAAACGGGCTACCTCTTCACCTATAGCCTTGCGTCTTTCCTCGTTGAAACGGCGGAGGAACTGTCAGACCGGTTTGAATTTAGGATCAATGTTGAGTGTGTGCTTAGCGAGTTCTCTCGGTACACCTGGCATGTCAGAAGGTTTCCATGCAAAGATGTCCCGATTCTCATGGATGAACTCGATGAGCGCTTTCCTATTTGGGATCCAGGTTAGCACTGATGCTGAACTGTTTGGATGAATCGCCAGGGACAAATTCAACCATCTTAGTGTCTGTAGCTGATTTGAACTTCAATGCTGGATCATGTTCCGTAGTTGGATTTTTTAAGGAGGTCATGTCTGCTGGATCAACTTGCTCCTTATAGAATTTTAACTCCTCCGTGGCACAAACCGACTCAGCATAAGCCGCATCGCCTTCTTCACACTCCAAAGCAATCTTTCTACTTCCATGTACTGTGATAGTCCCCTTATGACCTGGCATTTTAAGCTGTAGGTAAACATAACATGGCCTTGCCATAAACTTAGCATAAACCTGCCGCCCAAACAAGGCGTGGTATGGACTTTTGATCTTCACCACCTCAAATGTCAATGTTTCTGACCTTGAATCGTAGTCATCTCCAAAAGCTACCTCCAAAGCTATCTTACCAACAGAATATGCAGACTTACCAGGCACCACACCATGAAATACCGTATTCGACGGTTTAAGATCCTTATCTGTCAACCCCATACGGCGGAATGTATCATAATACAAAATATTGATACTACTTCCCCCATCCATGAGCACTTTAGTGAACTTGTATCCCCCAACTTGAGGGGCTACCACCAAGGCCAAATGACCTGGATTATCAACCCGGGGCGGGTGATCCTCTCTGCTCCACAAAATAGGATGCTCTGACCAGCCTAAATACTGAGGTACTACCGTCTCAATAGAGTTGACTGCCCTTTTGTGAAGCTTCTGATCACGTTTGCACAAACTAGTAGTGAAGACATGATATTGCCTGCTGTTCAGCTGTTTGGGATTGCTCTGATAACCCGACTGCTGCTGTTGCTGCTGACTCCCCTGATGGTTGTAACCTCCCTGGTTGCCTTGGTGTCCTTGATTGATGTGTCCGGTTTGATTGCCTGGAAACCCTGAACGGGAACCACCACCTCCGTAACCCGGCCCGTGGAAACCTCCTCCTGAACCGCCGGGCAGGCCGCTGTCATATTGGAACATATTGGAATTCTTGAAATCCCGCATGATATAACAATCTTTCCAGAGATGTGATGCCGGTTTCTCCTTCGATCCATGCTTTCGACAGGGCTGATTTAACAAACGCTCCCAATTGTTGCCTGGACCTCCACCCCTCTGGGGCTGCTTGCCATTACGGCACTGGCCATTCTCCTGCGCGTTGGTATTTGCGACAAAGTCCAAACCACTGTTGGCCTTGCGCTTACCAGCATTTCCATGGCCTACCGGATTGTGTTGTTGGCCTTTGGCATTGCCATTCTTCTTACCCTTCTCTGGTTTGTCCTCCTCTGAATCCGGATCCTTGGTATTACCTGAATCAGCATATTTAACCGAAGCGGCCATGAGTGTTGACATGTCATTGCAGTGACGTTTGAGCCTTCCCAACTTCTGTTTCAACGGTTTGAAACGGCAATTGCCCTCTAACGTTAACACTGCGGTATCTGCGTTGATACGATCTAATGAATGCAAAATCGCCGAGACCCGTTTGACCCAATGGGTCGTGGACTCCCCTTCCTCTTGGACACAAGCGGCCAGATCTATAGTTGACATTGGCTGCTTACACGTATCCTTGAAGTTCTGGATAACCGGTGCTTCAGTTCGGCTCATGATCCAATAGAGTTGCTCGGCAAGCTCTTCAACCAAGTTCAAGCTGTTCCTTCCAACATCATGGTGAAATATTTAGCACACACTACCTCATCCACATCTAACATCTCCATTGCCATATCATAGCTCTCCACCCACGCCTCCGGCTGCAAATCGGCGGTGTAATTTGGTACCTTACGAGGTCCCCTGAAATCCTTGGGTAGTCACACATTATGCAAAGGGGAGTTAAACACGGTACCCCAAAGGAACTGAACATTGCCCCTGGCTCTACGGAGGCGGTGGGGTGAACCGGAGTATGTTGTCGTGCTTCGTGTCGAGCTGTCAACTCGGCCTCTCGACGTGCGTGGCCATGGTCCACAACATCTTCCGCATTAGCACCTCCCCCAGCCAGGTTGTTCACTCGTGGCGAATTTCGGCAACGTGCACTACTGGACACGGCCAGTTCGTCTTCCACGTGTCTGATATAACTCCGTCTTGGATGGGGAGTGGAATGAATCCTCTCACGGCTGTGTGAATATGCTTGCTGTTGATTTAGTGTTGTCTGAAGGAGATCCCTGGCCTGACGCGCTTCCACAGCAACTGGTGACTCGCCGTCGGTTGGGAGGGCCGCCAGGCGTGAAGCGGCGGCCACAATGTTGTCCAACGGGTTGGAATAATGCCCGGGCGGCGTTGATGGTACAACGTTGTTCTGGCGAGGCAGGTCCGTCGTGCACGGCTGAACCGGTGCTCCTGCTCCCGGCGCCCCCGCCCGGTTTAGCGTGGGTTGGTTACCAGCTCCTGCACCTGACGTGTTGAAAAGATTCTGCGGCTCATAAACTGACGGGAGATGTGATCGGTACCTTCTTCTCATGGCTTCGTCTGAAGCATTCTGATCCAGTCTAATCCGATAAGCTTGTGCTTCCAACTCGGCCCGCTCCGTAGCCATCCTGGCGTTCTCTGCTGCCAGGTCCGCTTTATCCTGGGCTTTCTGATCTTTCACTTTTACAATCTCCGCATCATGCTGATCCCTGGCTGCTACATCTACCTCCGCGGACATCAATGTTGCAAAAGTGTCGAACAAATCAGACAAGACTTGGGCCGGAGGTGGCGTCGAGCTTCCTGCCCCTGCTGGTGTGGCCGGTTGAACCGGAGAGAATTGCTGCAGCGGTAGATGAATGAGGCGCCGATTGTGTGCCGGCCATGAAGATGGCGGCCCGGTTTGGCAGACCGGGGAATCCGGAATACTGTTGCCCTCGGATCGTCCCTCAATCCGGCCGTCCTGCAACTAGTAAAGCGATTCGGTTTCTCCATCGGACACCGGTCCGTCCTCGTACCCTGATCCATGGACGACACCTACGAAAACATGCCTTGCCTCAGGCTGAACCAACGAAGAACTTGCACGCTGAGCCATTTTGATGATGTCGGTGCAGATGTCCGGCTCGGGGGCCAGTTCGCCGATCTTGCCGATGAAGACATGAATCCCACCAAAGGGGACCCGGTACCCGTATTCGATTGAATCGTCCTCGGGACCCCATCCTGCATTGTCGATGTAGAGCTTTCTGCAGCGACTCTTCGTCATCCGGCCCACAGCGTATCTCTTGAGTCCATCGAAGCTGCCCTTCAAGAAGTCAAAACCATCGTGCGATAGCCCCACGGTGGGCGCCAACTGTCGTGGGTTTGTCACGGAAGATGTCCTGATGGAAGGACTTAGTCATGGAGCCATCGCAACGGGTTAGCTTAAAGGGGTTAAACCGGACAAGGGGACATGGGAGTTTATACTAGTTCGGCCCCTTCGATGAAGGTAAAAGCCTACGTATAGTTGTGATTGGTATTGCTAGGGTTTCGAAGGCCAGGGAGCGAATCCGCTTTGTCTGGCTCTCGAGTTGTTGTTGTCTGCCCTAAACCGCGGCCGGGTCGTCCCTTTATATACATAGGTTGACGCCCACCGGGCTACAGAGTCCTGAAGCAGGTTTATAAACGTATCTGGTTCGGCCTCTCTCTTTCTATCTTAGTATACAAGTTACATGACTAGGCCGGTTTACATTTACAGACTGTAACCCGCCTTTGGGCCCTCCGTAAAGCGCCATCATATTTACATCTTCATGGGCTTCTAATCTTCAAAGAGTCAACCCATCTACATAAGGCCGGTTTACCTCTAGTAGTAATATCCCCAACAAAATAGCTTGAAGAAAAAGCAACAACAGCTTCAAGCTGATCAAGATTTGCTAGCAGACAGATGGACCAAAGTCCTTGCAGCCGAGGAATACAAACTCCAGCGCCCCTCCAAGAGTTACCCAAAGCGTAGTTTGCTACCTCACCTCGAGGAGGAAGCATTAAAACCTACCTCACGAGCGTATGATGCGGCTAACGGGCTACCTCGTGGCCGAGACAAAGAGGCATTTCAGCTCGAAGTCCAGCCCACACACCGCCGCCAATCAAACAAAAATGCCAAGGCCCGGGGCAACACGCGGGACCTGCGAGACGTATTGGAAAACAAGGAAAAACATGCAAGATCGATCTACGGATCACGGGTGTGCGCACCAACACTCGACGATGATCGTCACGCCGGATACACTAAAAGCAAATCCGGCCAAGCCGAACACGGCAAACAAGACTCATATGAACCGCGTCGTGATATAGCCGGGCACAGAGGCGCCGCACACCCCCAATGCTTCACTGATGAAGTAATGGATCACGAATTCCCAGAAGGGTTTAAACTTGTAAACATCGAATCATACGATGGTACTACAGACCACGCGGTATGCATAGAAGACTTCTTCCTCCACATTCACATGGCCCGCGGGGATGACCTACATGCCATCAAGTATCTCCCGCTAAAACTGAAATGGTCGGCTCGGCATTGGCTCAATAGCTTGCCAGCAAACTCCATCGGAAGTTGGGAGAACCTGGCAGAGGCATTCCTAGACAATTTCCAGGGCACTTATGTGCGACCACCGGACGCTGACGATTTAAGTCATATAACTCAGCAGCCAGGGGAATCGGCCAGGAAATTCAGGACCCGGTTCCTAACCAAGAAGAACCAAATTATCGACTCTCCGGATGCAGAGGCCTTAGCGGCATTTAATCATAATATCCGTGACGAATGGCTCGCCCGGCACCTCGGCCAAGAGAAGCCAAAATCCATGGCAACCCTCACAACACTTATGACCCATTTTTGTGCGGGCGAAGATAGCTGGTTGGCTCGTAGTACTAATACAACAAGCAAAACTGGCATATCATAAGCCAGGGATAGCAACGGCAAACCACGACGCAACAAACACAAGCACCGCAAATATGGCAAAACGCCGAAAATACGGCAGTTAATGCCAGGTTCAGGGGCTCAAAGTCCGGTCAGTGGAAAGGGCCACCCAAAATTAAAAATATGAGTCCATCCAGTCTGGACCGCATACTCGATCGCCAATGCCAAATTCATGGCACCCCAAAAACGCCAGCCACCCATATCAACAGAGAATGCTGGGTCTTCAAACAAGCCGGCAAGGCAAGCGCCAAAGACGAAGAGGGGTCTCAAAGCGACAATAGGGACAAAGAGCCCAGATCACCGAACACACGACGGCAAAAGAAATCCCCCCCCCCCCCATTTTCAATCGGTGAATGTGGTAAATACCACCCAAATTGCCAACTCGGTCCAGATATGCACCCTTAGGGATGGCGACTCAATGGAACTAGCCGTCCCATAATATAAACTAGGGCCGGTCACCTTCAACCGCACGGATCGTCCGGTTAACGCCAATCAGGGCAATCTAGACGCACTAATCCTCAACCCAATAGTGGATGGGTTCCACCTCACTCGAGTCCTTATGGCCGGAGGTAGCCGTTTAAATCTACTTTACTAGGACACAGTGCGCAGGAAGGGCATCGATCATTCGGCGATCAAACCCACTAAAACCACTTTTAGAGGCATCATACCATGTATGGAGGTTAGCTGTACAGGCTCCATTGCCCTTGAGGTAATCTTCGGATCACGAGAAAATTACCATATCGAAGAGTTAATCTTCGAAATCGCCCCTTTCCACAGTGATTATCAAGCACTGCTCGGACGAACCGCGTTCGCTCAATTCAACGCGGTGCCACGTTATGCCTACCGTAAGCTCAAGATGCCTGGTCCAGGCGACGTCATCACGGTTCATGGGAAGGCCGAACCTTCCTTCGGTACCAACAAATACACCACTGCCTTGGCAGCAGAAACAATGAGCAGCACCTTGTAGCCGAACCTTGAGTCGACGTCCAGGCTCCCAGACACCGTCAAGGGGCTCCGAACTACTTCGCGGAAGGATACCCCGGCTCGTCCAGAGCTCAACTAAACATTCCGGTGAAGGCCATGACATGCCGAACTTAGCGGTTCAACCGCCCTCCGGCACGTAAACATTTCTTATATTTCCTTCGCAGGTTCACCTTTGCACCGACCATGACGGACTACAAGGAGGAAGCTTGAATGTGTTAGGGAATCCTTAGACATTCCCCGCAGTGATCGTCCGACTATATTACGGATCTGCACTCAACCTCTTCCCCCTGGTCACAGCAGGTTCAGCTATCACAACCCCTTTTTATCACATTACTTGTACCCATACACATAGACGTATTATTCAAATACAACAGGTGGATTTATATGACATTTACCTGCTGATTATTTCTTATCAAAATCATTTTGTCAAGTGGCATCCGTACACAGCGATATGCCTTAAATATGCCAGGGGCTTCGTTCTTCCTATAACACGGCAATAAAAGTCCGAACACCTTCATGGAAGTTCGGCACCCCGAACCTATAGCATTATATGCATCAGCTCCGAATCATGTCTTGGGTCCATAGTTGGGTTTGCCCGGCTCCCATGTTTTGGTACCTTACGTTCCGCTATATCGGCTAAGGTAGCACTGGGAGAACTACTGTGATTGTGTCCCGGTTCTTTCAGATGAGCACCTTAGTAGAGAAAGCCGAAAATTGACTGTCATGATACGGCGAGAGCTGGTCAGCTGTTCGAGCAGTTACAGAATCTTTAAGGATTTCTCCCGCAAAATGCCATAACCAATGAAGCATGCGATGGATCGGTTTTTTCTCCGATCAGGCGCTTATAGAGCCCCTAATACGGTCTCCCGAACACAAGGGGCTGCGCCGACCATACTAAAGCTCCTATGGCTAAGTGAGAGTGATAAAGCCCCATAGTCCGATTGGCTGGTTCATTGTGCTGAGCACCTCCTTCGAAGGACCCAAAACTGAGATAAAGAGTGCTCATGATTATCCCGAACACCCCCGTACTTCTTACATGGGGGCAGAAGCCGATGACTGGCCAACTCTCAGGTTTAATATAAAAACGGCCTCACAGGAGGGTAAACTTTTATATAACAAGCGACAAATAAATGACCTTGTTCAAACATTACAAAGGACAACATGATTGGAATTCATGTAAATATAATGTCCTTGGTCCATAGCTCCGCTGCAATGTAGGATCCTTTCAGGACACTCTCATAATATAATTCAGGCTTGCGGTGCTCCTTCCCCTCTGGTGGTCCTCCGGTCATCGGATTTTCGGCATCCATCTTCCCCCAGTGCACCTTTCCACGGGCGAAGGCCATTCACGCTCCTTCTATGCAGACCGATCGCTTGATGACATCAAGTCGAGGGAAAGCGCTTACAAGCCGCCTCACGAGCCCGAAGTAGCTGCTTGTAATCAGCTCGGCAGGCCATAGCCGGATAAACATATCTTTCATGGCTAGTTCCGCCGCCTTATGCAGTTCGATCAACTGTTTCAGTTGATCGGCAAAAGGCACCGGATAATTTGGCGCCAAATACTGCGACCAGAAGAGCTTATCTGCGGTGTTCCTTTCTTCCGCTTGGTAGAATTGGGCGGCATCTGATATGCTGCAAGGTAGCTCGGCAAATACACCTGAGAAATCCGGATGCAAAATCAGAAACATAGCTTTCCCTTCAAATACTTGCTTTACATGGGAAAAGCCTTACCCGCCGCGATATTTCTCGCCTCTTGGATCCCCTACAGGGCGCTTTGGGTTTCCCCCGGGGCATCGCTCGTGGCTTGATGCGCCTTGGTGAGTTCGGACTCTTTCTCTACTAAACTCTGCTCCAAGGTCTCGCATTTACTTACGGCCTCTTGCAGCTCCTGCTCAGCTTTAATAACTCTGGCCTCGTGTTTCTCACGAAGAGTTCTCTCTATGGCCGCCTTTTTCTTGGCCTCGGCAACGGCCCTTTTGAGGGCCTCGACTTCGGTCATAACCCCTAGCACAAATTATGAGGCTTATTTCATACTGAACATTTATTTCACAATAAATTCGTGCAACGCTTGTGCATACCTTGTTTATCCCTCAACTGCATTCTCAATTGGCCAAGTTCTTCTATGGCCCGCTCCAGACTTCGATTCAGTCTGGAGATCTCCGCAGTATGAGAGGCAACAGTCGCTACAGGTACCTTCTTGAAACAGAAGAGAAATCAATGTCATTCAATGAGTCTTCCTGCGATCATCAATTCGATCCCCTGTCCCGGTCTTTCTTTCACCGAACAATGTATCAGGGGCTACTATCTATACTATGACACTCTTCGACAACTCATAAAACATACCTCAAAGCCTCTTATAAGGCTGATACAAGCTTCATTTAGTCCACTCTCAGTTGACTGAATCTTCTCAATCACCGCACCCATAAGGGCACGGTGTTCATCAACGATGGAGGCGTCTTGCAACGCCACCAACAAAGCATCCGACACTTCTGGATGGACAGAGGTCGCCGGTGGAACAGGCACACCCCCTCCAGCTGAAGGAGGCTGCCTTCTTGATTCTGGAGCCGTGTAGGTCTCTGGAATCGCACCCTGTGGGGAGCCGAACTCAGGATCACCCCCGCCATCAGACCCCATGGGAATATTTTTCCCCACGTGTCCGGCCCTTGCGGTTTGACCTCCAGGCGCCGCCTTCATGGTTTCTTCCTTTCCTCCTTGGCCGGGGTCCTTCTGGGACGAAGCCTCAGTGTTACGCACCTATTTGGAGGAAGGGGCCTTTGGGGGCATCCCACTCTCCATAGAATTTGAGCTCAGCAGGTCCTCTGATGAGGATTGTCTGGTACAGGACCTCGCCGGACTACAGAAAATATATGCTAAGGTTAAAATGCTAAGCCACGATGAGTCCAGACGCTTAGACGTACTCGGATTTTATATACTTACAAGTTCACCAGGGGCTGGGCCCTGGGATCCCATGCCGGGCCACTGTCGGCGGCGGCAGTAGACTCCTCCAGAAGAGGATCCTTTCCCCTTTTGGGAAGTTCGGCCTCCAAGGGTGCGGAGGCCGTCCTCTTCCTTCTTCCCCCCGCAGGGGATTCATCTTCCTCCTCCTCTTCGTCCTCTTCGGAGGCGGAATGGGCAACAGAACCTTCAGATATCGTGTAAGAAGTGCCGTGGCGATGAAGGCCGCCCCGGGTCTTTTTGGCCTCCTTCTTGGCCGTCTTCTTCGGCACCTTGTAAGGCGTCGGGAACAACATCTTCGTCAGAAGTGGGATGGCCGGGTCTTCGGGCAGCGGGGCCGGACAATGGATCCACTCCGCCTTCTTCATCCAGCCCTGGGAGAGTTGAATAACACGTGTTAAGTGCTTCCTTTGGGTCATGCGGATAGAAAAGTTGGATAAACTCACCGAACTTGTAGGGCGGGACAGTTGGTACCCGCAGTCCTCGGCGGAGTCCGGCCATTATTTGCTGGACTTGAAAAGCACCTTCCAAATGTCCTTGTGCGACGAGCCGAAGAACCCTCGCAAGGTTTGGTGCCTGGACGGATCGAATTCCCATAGATTGCAAGTCCGGTGTTGACAAGGCAGTAGCCGGCGGACTAACATCACCTGGACTACATTGACAAGTTCAATGTTCTTATCTCCCATATCTTTAATGTGCGTCCGGAGCACCGACAGTTTGTTGGACGAGGACCAGTCTAGGCCTTTCTTAACCCAGGATGTAAGCCGCAGAGGGGCGCCGGATCGAAACTCTAGAGAGGCGGCCCATTCCTTGCCGCATGGCTCAGAGATATAAAACCACTGCTGTTGCCACTCCTTGACAGAATCATTAAAGGTTCCCGTTAGCCATATGAAGTTGGGCATCTTGGTCACCATAGCGCCCCCGCACTTGGCGTTCTCGCTGCCCACCACTTTGGGCTTCACATTAAAAACCTTCAGCCATAAACCGAAGTGTGGCGGAATGCGGAGAAAAGCCTCGCACACGACAATGAATGTCGAGATGTTGAGGAAGGAATTAGGGGACAGATCGTGAAGATCGATCCCATAATAATACATGATGCCACGAATGAACGGGTGGAGGGGAAACCCTAGCCTGCGGACAAAGTGAGGGAGGAATACAACCCTCTCGTGGGGTTCCAAAGTGGGGACGATGTGTCCTGCCGTCGGGAGATGGTGGGTGATTTTCTTGGCCAGATACCCGGCCTCCCGAAGCTTTTTGATATCCTTCTCTCGGATGGTAGAGGCCATCCATTTGCCTCCTGCTCCGGATCCAGACATCTTTGAAAGAGCTTTTTGTGGGCTGAGAAGGTGAACGCTTGGACGCTGGAGCCTGAGCAGAGGGGAATGAATCGGGAAGAAGGCATGGGTGAAAAGAGTGAATCCTTGTCCCTTTATAAGGGCGAAAGAGGCGATGCGCCTCCCGACTCACCTGGTAAACCTCTCATTCCCCAAGCACCGTAATTGATGGCGCGGTTGGGTTGCCCACATCCGTATTGATGAGAATCCCGTGATAAGGGGACACAATCTCTGCTTCGATAAGACGTAACAAGGAAACCACCTCGCGATATCAGCAGTAGCTGGTTGAGAAAGACAGTTCGAATAATGATCGGGCCGTGGTATGATGTCATGTTGCTGAACGTGTCAGCAGATTAGATTTGTGGAAATATTATTCTCTCTACGGTGGTATGTGGAACTTGTTTTGCAGAGCCGGACACTATCCTTGTGTTCAAAATCTTCTATGGAGTATTCAGCAGAAGAACCCGCCTTGCAATGCCGAAGACAAATCTGCGTGCCGGACTCATCGTCATTGAAGCCTGGTTCAGGGGCTACTGAGGGAGTCCTAGATTACGGGGTCTCCGGATAGCCGGACTATATCCTTTGGTCGGACTGTTGAACTATGAAGATACAAGATTGAAGACTTCGTCCCGTGTCCGGATGGGACTTTCCTTGGCATGGAAGGCAAGCTTGGCAATATGGATATGTAGATCTCCTCCCTTGTAACTGACTTTGTGCAACCCTAGCCCCCTCCGGTGTCTATATAAACTGGAGGGTTTGGTCCATAGGACAAGGACAATGATACCATAGGCTAGCTTCTAGGGTTTAGCCTCTACGATCTTGTGGTAGATCAACTCTTGTAATACTCGTATCATCAAGATCAATCAAGTAGGACGTAGGGTATTACCTCCATCAAGAGGGCCCGAACCTGGGTAAACACCGTGTCCCCCGCCTCTTGTTACCATCCGCCTTAGATGCACAGTTCGGGACCCCCTACCCAAGATCCACCGATTTTGACACCGACGGTCGCTGTTGGCCGCAACCTCACATGTTGCCGAAGTCTTTGAACTGAGGCAGAGGCTGGAGCGGATCGAGAACGAGCTCGGCGAGGTTAAGGTTCGGCTCCAGGAGAAGCAAGGTGAGTGATGACTTGCTGTGTCTTCGGAAAGGAGAGGCGATGCATATTGACCGCAGTGTTTTGATATGTGCAGGAGCCGTGACCGGGGTCGAGGCCCTAAGCAAGGCCCTGGGCGAGGCCGAGGAGAAGGCTGTCCAGTAGCAAGCCGCCCGTAAGAAGCTCAAGGCCCGGGTCAAAGAAGTCCAGTAGGAGCTCCAGGATGCGGTCAATAAATGCGAAGCCTTGGAGCATGATTTGTCGGTTCAAGAGATCAAAGTTGCCAAGGCTCGTCAGAGCGTGGAGACCGCACGGAATGAGGCCCAGGCCGCCCTCCAGGAGATCCAGGAGGCCAAGAAGATCGCGGCGGGTGATACGTCTCCAACGTATCTATAATTTTTGATTGCTCCATGCTATATTATCTACTGTTTTGGACATTATTGGGCTTTATTATCCACTTTTACATTATTTTTGGGACAAACCTATTAACCGGAGGCCCAGCCCAGAATTGTTGTTTTTTGCCTATTTCAGGGTTTCAAAAAAAGAATATCAAACGGAGTCCAAACAGAATGAAACAAAGGAGACTTAGACCCTACGTCAAGAAAACAATGAGGTGGCCACGAGGTAGGGTTGCTCCACCGACGTACTCGTTCCTCCTATATATACCTACGTACCCCCAAACGATCAGATACGGAGCCAAAACCCTAATTCAACCGCCGCAACTTTCTGTATCCACGAGATCCCATCTTGGGGCCTGTTCTGGAGCTTCACCAGAGGGGGTATCCATCACGGAGGGCTTCTACATCAACATCATAGCCCCTCCGATGAAGTGTGAGTAGTTCACCTCAGACCTACGGGTCCATAGTTATTAGCTAGATGGCTTATTCTCTCTTTCGGATCTCAATACAATGTTCTCCCCCTCTCTTGTGGAGATCTATTCAATGTAATCTTCTTCTTGTTGTGTGTTTGTTGAGAACGATGAATTGTGGATTTATGATCAAGTCTATCTATGAACAATATTTGAATCTTCTCTAAATTCCTTTATGTATGATTGGTTATCTTTGCAAGTCTCTTCGAATTATCAGTTTGGTTTGGCCTACTAGATTGATCTTTCTTGCACTTGGAGAAGTGCTTAGCTTTGCGTTCAATCTTGCGGTGTCCTTTCCCAGTGACAATAGGGTAAGCAAGGCATGTATTGTATTGTTGCCATCGAGGATAACAAGACGGGTTTTTCATCATATTGCCTGAGTTTATCACTCTACATCATGTCATCTTGCTTAAGGCGTTACTCTGTTTTCATTAACTTAATACTGTAGATGCATGCTGGATAGCGGTTGGTGAGTGGAGTAATAGTAGTAGATGCAGGCAAGAGTCGGTCTACTTATCTCGGACGTGATGCCTATATACATGATCATACCTAGATATTCTCATAACTATGCTCAGTTCTGTCAATTGCTCAATAGTAATTCGTTCACCCACCGTAAAATAACTATGCTCTTGAGAGAAGCCACTAGTGAAACCTATGGCCCCGGGGTCTATCTTCATCATATTAATCTTCCAATGCTTAGCTATTTCCTTTGTTTTTTACTTTGCTTTTATTTTACTTTGCATCTTTATCACAAAAATACCAAAAATCTTATCTTATCATATCTATCAGATCTCACTCTCGTAAGTGGCCGTGTAGGGATTGACGACCCCTTATCGCGTTGGTTGCGAGGATTTATTTGTTTTGTGCAGGTACAAGGGACTTGCGCGTAGCCTCCTACTGGATTGATACCTTGGTTCTCAAAAACGGAGGGAAATACTTACGCTACTTTGCTGCATTATCCCTTCCTCTTCGGGGAAAACCAACGGAGTGCTCAAAAGGTAGCAAGAAGGATTTCTGGCGCCGTTGCCGGGGAGTCTACGCAAAAGTCAATATACCAAGTACCCATCACAATCCTTATCTCCCGTATTACATTATTTTCCATTTGCCTCTCGTTTTCCTCTCCCCCACTTTACCCTTGCCGTTTTATTCGCCCTCTCTCTCTATCCTCCCTCTCTTTCTCTATTTGCCTCTTTTTGCCTGCTTGCTTTTTTTCTGCTTGTGTGTTGGATTGCTTGCTTGTCACGATGGCTCAAGATAACACTAAATTGTGTGACTTTACCAATACCAACAACAATGACTTTATTAGCACTCCGATTGCTCCTCTTACACTAGTAGAAATATTGGCTTTCATTCGGGCCTGGCCAGCCCATTAGTCCCGGTTCTTCCACGAACCGGGACCAATGGATGCATTCATCCCGGTTCGTGAGCCCAGGAGGCCGGCTGGGGCCTCGTGGGCATTGGTCTCGGGTCGTATGGACCCATTTGTCCCGGTTCCAGGCATGAACCAGGACCAATGGGCCTCGCTCCTGGCCCACAAACATAGGTCCCGGTTCTTGGCTCGAACCGGGACATAAGGTTGGGTTTTAGTCCCCATTGCAGCCACGAACCAGGACAAATGAGCTTCCTATATATACCCCATCGCCGGCAAGCAGAGCACTCCATAGTGCTCTGTTTTTTATTGGCCGGCGAGGAAGGGCATTTCGGTGCTCTAGCTCACCTCTTATGCATGTGAGGTGTTCGATGAAATGCGCGAGCCACATTAGTTAAGCTTTCTTGTCTTGAAGCTCGACCTCGAAGCTCAATTTTTTCTGAGATTTGTCTAGGTTTAGCAGTCCGTCACGCCCCGTCCTTGTCTTCACCGTCGTCGATCACCCACGCCGATCTCGTCGTCGGCACCACCGTGGTGACCCTCTTGTTCTTATCTTCTTTTTGAAAGAAAAAAATCTTACTTTAGACACATACTTGTCTAATTTTCTTACTTTTGACACACATAATTATATATAATGCACGCAGATGAACGGGCAATGGATGTACGGTGACAGACACACCTCCGAGTACATTAAGGGCGTGCGTAAATTTCTTGAAGTGGCTGAGGCAAACAAGCAGAATGGTTTTATGTGTTGTCCATGCCCTGATTGTGGGAATACGAGGTCTTACTCTGACAAGAAAATCCTTCACACCCACCTTCTTTATAATGGTTTCATGCCACACTATAATGTTTGGACGATGCATGGAGAAATAGGGGTTATGATGGAAGACAACAAAGAAGAAGAGGACGATGACAACTATGTGTCCCCTGAATACAAAGATGCTGCAACGGGGGAAGCTGGAGATCAAGAGGAAGCTGAAGATCAAGAGGAACCATACGATGTGCCCGATGATGATCTCCGTCAGGTCATTGTTGATGCAAGGGAAAAGTGCAAAAGTGAAAAGGAGAAGCTGATGTTCGATCGCATGTTAGAGGATCACAAAAAAGGGTTGTACCCCAATTGTGAAGATGGCAACACAAAGCTCGGTACCGTACTGGAATTGCTGCAGTGGAAGGCAGAGAATGTTGTGCCTGACAAAGGATTTGGGAAGCTACTGAAAATATTGAAGAAGAAGCTTCCAAAGGATAATGAATTGCCCGACAGTACGTACGCAGCAAAGAAGGTCGTATGCCCTCTAGGATTGGAGGTGGAGAAGATACATGCATGCCCTAATGATTGCATCCTCTACCGCGGTGCGTACAAGGATTTGAACGCATGCCCGTTATGCGGTGCATTGCGGTATAAGATCATGCGAGATGACCCTGGTGATGTTGATGGCGAGCCCCGCATGAAGAGGGTTCCAGTGAAGGTGATGTGGTATGCTCCTATAATACCATTGTTGAAACGACTGTTCAGAAACAAAGAGCATTCCAAGTTTATGTGATGGCACAGTGAGGACCGTAAGAAAGACGGGAAGTTGAGAGCACCCGCTCACGGGTCGAAGTGGAGAAAAATCGAGAGAAAGTACTGGTCTCACTTTGAAGGTGACCCAAGGAACGTATGGTTTGGTTTAAGCGCGGATGGCATTAATCCTTTCGAGGAGCAGAGCAGCAATCACATCACCTGGCCCATGACTCTATGTATGTATAACCTTCCTCCTTGGATGTGCATGAAGCGGAAGTTCATTATGATTCCAATTCTCATCCAAGGCCCTAAGCAACCCGGCAACGACATTGATGTGTACCTAAGGCCATTAGTTGAAGAACTTTTATAGCTGTGGAATGGAAACGGTGTACGTGCGTGGGATGAGCACAAATAGGTGGAATTTAACCTGCATGCGTTGCTGTTTGTAACCATCAATGATTGGCCCCCTCTCAGTAACCTTTCAGGACAGACAAACAAGGGAAACCATGCATGCACGCACTATTTAGCTGACACCAAAAGTATATACCTGGACAGATGCAGGAAGAATGTGTATCTCGGCCATCGTTGATTTCTCTCGACCAACCATCAATGTCGAAAGAAAGGCAAGCATTTGAAAGGCGAGGCAGATCACCGGAAGAAGCCCGCCATGCGTACCGGTGATCATGTACTTCATATGGTCTCTGATTTACAAGTATTATTTGCAAAGGGTCCCGGCGGACTAGCTGTTCCGAATGACGCTGAGGGACGCGCACCCACACTAGTGCAGAACCGTGCAATAGCACCGGTTCGTAAGGCCCTTTAGTGCCGGTTCCATAACCGGCACTAAAGTGTGGGCACTAAAGGCCCCCCCCTTTAGTACCGGTTCAGCATGAACCGGTGCTAAAGGGCAACCACGTGGCACGAGCCTGCTCCGGGGGCTGGGAGCCCTTTAGTACCGGTTGGTAACACCAACCGGTACTAAAATGTTTGGGTGGTTTTTGGTTTTATGATTTCTTTTTCATTTAATTTTGTGTTTTCCATTTTAATTCTTTTTCGTTCGCTGGTATTTTACGAGACTACACATTGTACATGTTATGCATATATATATATATATATATATATATATATATATATAAATAGAATTTCTAGTAGAACCAATCATATATATATATATATATATATCATCAATGTCTCACAAACCACCATATTAATTCACACATACACACATGTATAGCTATATACAATTTCTCCTACATATGCATGTTGCGTTTGGAGCCAGTGGCATTAGCCTAATTGGTGCCTTCGGAGCACGATGACAATTGGAAGTGGTTCATGACCTGGTCGATGGGGGCGGTAGCGGGTAATAGTATTCTCCCTTCGGATTTATGACCTGGTCGAGCAAAAATCCCGCTATTTCCTCTTGAAGTGCTTCTAGGCGCTCCATTTCTAGGAGCTTGTCCTGCACCTCTGTGAACTGTTAAGAAGGAGATCAATATGCATGTGTATTAGTTGTGTGACTAGATATCGATAATGGTGTAAAAATTGTGAATAGTGTTCTGACAAGCGTACCCATTCCTATCTTTGAGATCTGCTCCTTTCGAACGCCATCATGCGAATGTTCTCGCAAACGCAGAATGCACACATATCAGTCCCCTGCGCCTGCTTCAGTGCCTTTATTATGAGAATGGAATTTAATTTGATCAGATAATAATTAATCAAGCATGATAATTAAAGAGATGGCAGCTAGCTAGCTAGCTAGTACTACTTAATTACTTACCTTGGGTCGAAACCATTTTAGCTGTCGTTTCCATTCGCCTTCCGTGACGCTGATGAACCTTGCCCAAGCCCTGCCCACCGACAAAGAAAATTAATAAAGGGGTTATTAAATAGTTCATATCATGAAATGACGAACTAAATAGGCTGAGATATATAGTTAATAATGATTGAAATTACCTGTTGACTATCCCAAACAAGATGTTATAGTCACTATTTGCTTTGAGTAGTGAGTCCAGTATTTCAACTGTTCCGGCATCAACTTTAATGATACACAAGATCCAGTGAAATCTGCATGCACGCACGTTTGCATGTCTTAATTAAGCGGGCATATGTAAGCAAAAACATGTAGCTAGCTAGTAGGAAAAAACAGAGAATTTGTAGTACAAGAAAGTGTGACTCACTGGAAGTTCTAAGGAAGTAGTATATCTTCATTGTATTTGAGGCGCTTCAAGAACTCTAGCATGCTGTCCTCTTCCTGATTTTCATGATGCTTGTTTATTTTCCATGTGTATTCATTAACGGTGTTTGGGTCAATGAACCCAATGCCATAGCGTCCACCTTTTCTCATTTCATACATCTTCATCCTGCATAATACCACAGAAAAGAATATAGTGAGGATAATTAGAGGTAATGATTGATCAAGAGGATCACTACAGCTAGCTTGAGACTTAAATTATAGAAAGAAATCACTTACAGACAATAGCAACTGACGATAGATTTGTCGAGTGTGTCTTGATTGTATAACTGAAACAGTTCAGAATACTCAACGGTCACAGGTTTCTGATGGTAGTAATGATCCTTCTTGACTTGCACCATGAGGGACTCTCGATCGGATCTCTTGGTAATGTCCATGTACCATTGATGCAATTCATACAATCTCGTTGGGAGCTTCTTGACCTCTTCTGGCTTGACCAAAGATTGGCCCCGGGCATATTTCCGTTTTATTTCCTCCTTTGTAAGCACAGGCATGTCCTCGATCTTGAGGAGTTGTCCAACAGTGATGTTGAGAGTTTCAGCCTGCATTATATGCTCCTGGGTTATTAGCACATCACCCACCTTGGGAACGTAAACTATTTGCCCACAATAATATTGGGCGCGCGTACTGTCACGTGTTGTTGGCGGCACAACAAGCGGGGGGATCGATTGCACCGCCTGTTCTCCTAGTTGGGCAACGGTTTTCCCGCATTTTTTGACAGCTGCTTGTTGTTTGCTCAAGCTCGAGCTCGCCTCCTTTTGTAGACGTTGTCGATGTAACTTCCTGATGTGGCGCTCATAGTCTGTGTCAACAGGCTTAGGAGCTGGTGGTTGAGCCATACGAATGAAGTAGTCAACTACTTCCACAGGCACTTTCTCCCTTGGCGGCGGTGGCGGTTTCGGTCCAAAATGGGCATCGACTTCTGCCCGCACTATAGCATTGGTTTGCTCCTCGGTCCTGTCGTAAGCCCTCTTAGGAAGAGGAGTAGTGAGGTTTGGACCATATTTATATCGCTTGCCTCCACCTGTACTTCCTGTACTATGACCTCGACTCGTACCGCTATGCACCATAGCTGCGGGGTGTCTCTTCTGCGATTGCTGAGGCAGCGGAGACGGCTGACGGGGCTGAGTTGGACGAGGAGGAGTGGCCTGAAGCTGTGCCGGACTTGGAGGAGGAGTGGCCTGAGGTTGTGCCGGACTTGGAGGAGGAGTGGACGTCTGACACTGTGTCGGACTTGGAGGAGGAGTGGCCTGACACTTTGCCGGACTTGGAGGAGGAGGAGTGGCCTCACGCGTTGGTGGACTTGGAGGAGCGGGAGTCTGCTGACTCGGTGGCGGATTTCGACGAGGAGTCGGGTGACGCGGTGTTGGTGGCCTTCGAAAGATGATGCAATCCTTTCTCCATAGGATGATACGATGTTTGGCATCTCCGAGTGTGTACTCCTCGTCACCTCCAGGAATGTCAAGCTCTAGCCCCGAATATTGGTCCACCACCTCATCAACCACGACACGAGCATAGCCTGCTGGAATCGGGTTGCAATGGAAGGTTGCATCGGGGGAATTTGTATAAGCAACGCCGTCCGCCATCTTCAAGGATATGTTCTTAATTTTGAAGTGTAGCTCGCAGTTAGTGTTCTCTGCGATGTCATCCACGGGGTATCTATCCAGCATTGCATCAAACGGGGCGGAACCCACACTGCTTCTCGGCATGGATGGTGCGGTGGTATCCAATGCTGGATCATCCGCTAGCTTCTGCAGCTGCTGAGACCCCCTTTGCTGGCTAAGTGAGTCGATCTGCTCCTGCTGCCACTGGAATTTGACTACCAAGTCTGCGTGCACTAATTCTAGGCCTTGAAGGCGTTCATAGTCCAGCTTCCTCTTCTCCTCTTCCATCTTCCTCTGCTTCTCCTCCGCAATCTTCCTTCTCGCACGGGTTCTGTAGTTGGCGTTCCAGTCCGAAAACCCCTCATACCACGGAATAGCGCCCTTGCCTCGTGTTCTTCCCGGGTGTTCAGGATTTCCCAGGGCACGCGTAAGCTCGTTGTTCTCTCTGTTGGGCTGGAACACCCCCGTTCGAGCCTCTTCTATTGCAACAAGTATATTATCGTCGGCTCCGTTCAGACATGCCTGTCTTCGGGTCCAACTCCCCCCATGCGCATAGAACCAAGTCCTGCACCTGGGATGCCAGCTCTTAGTAACTGGAGTGACACCTGCATCCTCCATCTCTTTCTCAGACTTATCCCACTTAGGCATTGCCACCGCGTAGCCACCTGGCCCCAGCTTATGGAACTTATCCTTTTTTTCGGCATTCTTCTTGTTTATTCTCGACCGTTCCTTAGCTAATTCTGAATCCTTGAATTTCACGAAATCGTCCCAATGAGCACTTTGATTCTCTAGTGTTCCCTCGAATACTGGAGTCTTCCTTCCTCCCTTGACGTACTTGTCCCATTCACGATTCTTGTGGTTCTTGAATGCAACCGCCATCTTCGTAAGAGCAGCGTCCTTGACTTTCTGCACATCTGCTTCTGTGAAATGATCTGGTAGGGTGAAATGTTCCATGAGAGTATCCCAAAGCAGACTTTTTTGTCTGTCGTCGACAAAAGTAAGATCTGGACATGGCTTTGCTGGCTCTCTCCATTCTTGAAGGGAGATCGGGAGTTGGTCCTTCATAAGAACTCCGCACTGACGAACGAACTTGTCCGCAGTTTTCTTAGGCACTAATGGTTCGCCATTAGGTCTGATTGCCTCGATATTATACTTTATGCCCTCCTTCAACTTTTTGTTCGAGCCTCATTTCGTCCTGTTGCCTGAAGATTTGCTCGATCCGGATGGCTGAAAGAAGAAAGATCGATTCGTTAATATATCTTCAACCCATTTAAAACATGTGATGATCACCAGATGCCTGCTTATATAAATATATATACCTCGCTGGTCTTTGTTGTTTGAGGATCAACATGTTCTTCGTCATTGTCATAATCGTAGTTCATGACTTCATCAATTCGGTCGTCGCGATTGAATATCATATCACCCTCTCCGGTGTTGTTTAGAAATTCGGAGCCGTCATAATCTTCTTCATTCTGATCATCGTCTGGCCCGTGTATAATATCGAACATGGTCTGTTCTCCGTCTCTATCGGTATTGTCCGCCATAGCTTTTATTTAACTATGCCAAAAGAAATATAAAACAATTTAGTATTCAAATTACATCGTCTCGAATAATAGATATAATATCGAATACATCGTCTTGAATAATAGATATAATCTCGAATACATCGTCTTGAATAATAGATATAATCTCGAATACATCGTCTCGAATAATATATAATATTGAATAGTACATCACTGGCTAGGTAGCTAATTAAAGATCGAATACTACAGAAGAATCTAGGACACTCGCGGTTCCTTTGGCGCGGGCGGTGGACACCCAAAGAGAAGGAACCCTCACGGGATCATAGCTGAAGTGAGATCCCTAAAGAAACTGCCAGGTATTGGAGAACCTGCCGCCCTCTAACGCAACCATGTAGCGATGGACGTGCTCGTCGTCCTCCCTGACACGGCGATGTACCACCTCCGGCGGGGCCGGCTCCCTCCGCACCGAAACTGGCCCACGCGAATGCCACCAAACGAGATCAGGGTCGACAACAGGACCCGGGGCCGGGTTCCTCATCAAGCGGCGCGCCCCTCCAGGTAGCACCTCCCAGTGCCAGCCCGGTGGAGCCCAGTCCAGGGCATGGGTCAATTGGACGTCGTCGCAGACGGGTCGACGGCGAGGATGCGGGTCGGGCATCATCAAGAACAAATACTAGCTATATCCCCGCAAAAAGTAACATTTTTTTAATGATTGGATTTTGATAACTAAAATTTCTAACATTTCTATATAACACTAATTATGCTATCATTGCATATGTCAAAATTCTATATGCTATTTCATACTAATTAAGCATCTAACACTAAAAACAGAAAACACAACTTTTATACATCCATTAAAAAACTGAAAAACAACATTATATAAAAAAATTCCATACTAATTAAACACTAATTATATCCATCTAACATGCATTCATACATATATACTAGTGAAAAAATAATAATCTAAAAAAATCTAAACTAATTAAGCATACAAAATACGTATATACTAATATATACATGCATTAATTCATACATATGTACGTGTGTGTGTGTGTGTGTGTTCATCATGCTTGTGTGTGTGTGTATGGGCTCGGGGAGGGGCGGCGCCCATGGTGGCCGCCGGGAGCGAGGGAGAGGGGTTAGAGGGGGAGAGCTCACAGCGGGGCGACGACGACGGTGAGGCGACGGCCGGGGGCAGTGACGGGCCGAGACGTGACGCGGGGGCGGCGATGTGGGGACGGCGCGATGGGGACGGGCCCGGGGCGGCAACGGAGACGAGGGCGGCGACGGGGACGGGGGCGGCAACGGCGACGGCGTCGATCGATCAGGGCGCGCGGGCGGTGCTTCATGGGGAAACAGAGGAAGAAACAGAGGGAGGATGAAATTTTCGTAAGTGTTGTATATATAGAAGGCACCTTTAGTACCGGTTGGAGACACCAACCGGTACTAAAGGCCTGTTTTGGCCAGGCCAAGCGGCGGGAACAGCACCCCCTTTAGTACCGGTTGGTGGCTCCAACCGGTACTAAAGGCCCCCCTTTAGTACCGGTTGGTGGCTCCAACCGGTACTAAAGGCCCCCCTTTAGTACCGGTTGGTGGCTCCAACCGGTACTAAAGGCCCCCCTTTAGTATCGGTTGGTGCCACGAACCGGTACTAAAGGGGGTGCGCTGGCGCAGGTGCGGTGCGCAAGTTTAGTCCCACCTCGCTAGCCGAGGGGCGACCGCACTGGTTTATAAACCCCCGTGCGGTAGCTCTCTCGAGCTCCTCTCCAAAGCAGGCCTACTGGGCCTCCATGTTCTGTGCTGCCCTGTTGGCCTACTGGACCTTTGCGGGCCTGCATCCTGGCCCAACAACAGGTTGGGTTTCTAGTCGTATGCAGGCCGCTCTGGCCTAGTAGGCGGGCTTTTTTTTGCTTTATTTATTTTTGAGTTGTTTTTTTGTGTATTTAGAGTTTCTTTGTAAATATTTTTGCTTTAGGTACAAAAAATTACAAACTTTCTATTTGTGCCTGTAGTTTTCAAATTTGAATAGTTTAAATTTTGAATTATTTGAAATTAGTGTGGATCACTAGTTTGTGAATAACTTAACTTTAAAAATCAGTAAATGCATGAAAGAATTTGTTTGCACATAAAATTTCTTCGCGTTTCAAATGCCAAAACACATAATTAACTACCTAACTATTACAGAGATTCCCTTCTGGGTGTGAAACACTGAAGAAAGTGATGACAGTGAAGCCGATCACATCCCAGATCTTTGGGTGTGAAACTTTTTCTTCGCGTGTGTCCCTTTGCGCCATAACCATGGAAAATCTTCATCATTTAACATGATGCTCGGGTCAATATTCATTATGAATGGAGCAATTTCATCAAACTTTTCATAATCTTCTGACTTGTCTTTGGCTCATCGTACGATGCATTCGCTTCCTTATCTTTTCTTTTTCTTGGCTTGGTAGACATGTCCTTCACATAGAAAACCTGTGCCACATCATTGGCTAGGACGAATGGTTCGTCTGCATACGCAAGATTGTTGAAATCCACTGTTTTCATTCCGTACTGCGGGTCTTCCGTTACCCCGCCTCGTGTCATATTGACCCATTTGCACCGAAACAAAGGGACCTTCAAACCACGTCGATAGTCAAGTTCCCATATGTCCTGTATATAACCATAACATGTTTCCTTTCCCGTCTTGGTTTCTGCATCAAAGCGGACACCACTGTTTTGGTTGGTGCTCTTCTTATCTTGGGCGATCGTGTAAAATGTGTTACCATTTATCTCGTACCCTTTGAAAGTTATTCTATTCGAAGATGGTAATTGGGACAACAAGTACAGGTCATCTTCAATAGAGGGGTCATGCATGGTACGTGTCTGCAACCAGCTGGCGAAACTCCTGGTTTGTTCACGTGTAATCCAGTCATCAGACCGCTCCAGGTGTTTGGAGCATAGCAAATTCTTGTGTTCATCCATATACGGAGCCACCAAGGCAGAATTCTGTAGAACTGTGTAGTGTGCTTCAGTGAGAGAATGTCCGTCCATACATATTATTTGTTCCCCTCCTAGCGTGCCTTTTCCATCCAGTCTGCCCTTATGCCGCGATTCAGGAACACCAATCGGCTTAAGGTCAGGAATAAAGTCAATACAAAACTCAGTGACCTCCTCATTTTGACGTCCCTTGGAGATGCTTCCTTCTGGCCTAGCACGGTTATGAACATATTTCTTTAAGACTCCCATGAACCTCTCAAAGGGGAACATATTGTGTAGAAATACAGGACCCAAAACGTTAATCTCTTCTCATAGGTGAACTAGGACGTGCATCATGATGTTGAAGAAGGATGGTGGGAACACCAACTCGAAACTGACAAGACATTGCACCAAATCATTCTCTAACCTTGGTATGATTTTTGGATCGATTACCTTCTGAGAGATTGCATTGAGAAATGCACATAGCTTCACAATGGCTAATCGAACGTTTTCCGGTAGAAGCCCCCTCAATGCAACCGGAAGCAGTTGCGTCATAATCATGTGGCAGTCATGAGACTTTAGGTTCTGGAACTTTTTCTCTACCATGTTTATTATTCCCTTTATATTCGACGAGAACCAGACGGTACCTTAATACTGAGCAGGCATTCAAAGAAGATTTCCTTCTCTTCTTTGGTAAGAGCGTAGCTTGCATGACCTTGATGTATGCCATCTTTTCCGTGCGTACATTGCTGGTCCTCTCGTGCCTCAGGTGTATCTTTTGTCTTCTCATACACGCCCAAGAAGCCAAGCAGGGTCACACAAAGATTCTTCGTCACGTGTATCACGTCGATTGCGGAGCGGACCTCTAGGTATTTCCAATAGGGCAGGTCCCAAAATATAGATTTCTTCTTCCACATGGGTGCGCGTCCGTCAGCATCATTCGGAAGAGGTTGTCCACTAGGACCCTTTCCAAAGACCACCTTCAAATCCTTGACCATATCATGTACATCAGCACCAGTACGGTGGTGAGGCTTCGTCCGGTGATCCGCCTCACCTTTGAAATGCTTGCCTTTCTTTCTTACGGGATGCCTGCTCGGAAGAAACCGACGATGTCCCAGGGACACATTCTTATTACAATTAGCCAAATATATACTGTCGGTATCGTCCAAACAGTGCATGCATGTGTGGTATCCCTTGTTTGTCTGTCCTGAAAGGTTACTAAGAGCAGGCCAATCATTGATGGTCACGAACAGCAACGCCTTTAGGTCAAATTCTTCCCCCATGTGCTCATCCCACGCACGTACACCTGTTCCATTCCACAGTTGTAAGAGTTCTTCAACTAATGGCCTTAGGTACACATCAATGTCGTTGCCGGGTTGCTTAGGGCCTTGGATGAGCACTGGCATCATAATGAACTTCTGCTTCATGCACAACCAAGGAGGAAGGTTATACAAACATAGAGTCACAGGCCAGGTGCTATGGTTGCTGCTCTGCTCCCCAAAAGGATTAATGCCATCTGCGCTTATACCAAACCATACGCTCCTTCCGTCATCTGCAAACTCCTTCCCGTACTTTCTTTCGATTTTTCTCACTGCGACCCGTCAGCGGGTACTCTGAACTTTCCGTCTTTCTTACGGTCTTCTCTGTGCCATCGCAACGCCTTGGCATGCTCTGTGTTTTGGAACAAACGTTTCAACCATGGTATTATAGGAGCATACCACATCACCTTGGCAGGAATCTTCTTCCTGGGGCGCTCGCCCTCGACATCACCAGGGTCATCGCGGCTGATATTATAGCACAATGCACCACATACCGGGCAAGTGTTCAAATCCTCGTACTCACCGCGGTAGAGGATGCAATCATTAGGGCATGCATGTATATTCTGCACCTCTAACCCTAGAGGGCAGACAGCCTTCTTTGCTTCGTACGTACTCTCGTGCAATTCGTTGTCCTTTGGAAGCATATCCTTTATCATTACCAGCAACTTTCCAAATCCCTTGTCAGATACACCATTCTCTGCCTTCCATTGCAGCAATTCCAGTGTGGTGCCCAGCTTTTTCTTGTCACCTACGCAATTCGGGTATAACAATTTTTTGTGATCCTCTAACATGCGCTGCAACTTCTTCTTCTCCAAATCACTTGCATAGTTTCTCTTTGCATCGGCAATGGCCCGACCTAGATCATCAACGGGCTCATCTGATGCCTCTTCTTGAGCTTCTTCCCGCATTGCCGGCTCAGCTTCTTCCCGCATTACCGGCTCAGCTTCTTCCCCCATTGTTGTATCATCGTATTCAGGGAACCCATGGCCAGGATAGCTGTCGTCGTCCTCTTCTTCTTCATTGTCTTCCATCATAACCCCTCTTTCTCCGTGCTTGGTCCAAACATTATAGTGGGGCATGAAACCGGACATAAACAGGTGGACGTGAATGGTTCTTGACGTAGAGTAATTGGGACCATTCTTATAGCCAGCACATGGACAAGGCATAAAATCATCCGCCCGCTTGTTTGCCTCAGCCGCAAGCAGAAAAGTATGCATGCCCTCAATGAACTGGGGAGAGCATCGGTCATCGTACATCCATTGCCAGCTCATCTTCATTACACAACACCGAATAGACCAAATTAATACAAGTTCATACATAAAGTTCATACAACACTTAAATGCAACAAACAAATAACTCTCTAGCTAAAGCATTTAAATGCAACAACAAATGCGATCAAGATCGCAACTAAGGTAACAATGGATCCAACAGCATAATGATACCAAGCCTCACTATCGATGGCATATTTTCTAATCTTTCTAATCTTCAGGCGCATTTTCTCCATCTTGATCTTGTGATCATTGACGACATCGGCAACATGCAACTCCAATTCCATCTTCTCCCCCTCAATTCTTTTCAATTTTTCTTTCAAGTACTCGTTTTCTCTTTCAACTAAATTTAACATCTCGACAATAGGGTCGGTTGGAATTTCCGGTTCACATACCTCCTAGAAAAAATTTCTATGTCAACTTGATGGGCATAATTTGTCATAAACACGAAATGCAACTAGTTTTAAAAGAGAATATATATACCACATCCGAATCATCACAAGGACGAGGGCCGACGGGGACGGATATGAAAACCATGGCACTATATGTATAACAAACAACGTACGGGTAAGATAATTATACGAGTAACTATATATCCAAATCACACAAACATCAATTTTTATATAAAATTTCATGAACAAGAGGCTCACCACAAGGTGGTGCCAGCGATGGGACGGTGCGGGCGATCGACGGTGGTTACGACGGAGATTTAGAAGGCACTAAGTAAACCACACCTACATATGCAAACTAAGTGTCATTTTTGACCTCAAATTGCATATAAATCAAATACTAGCACATATATATATATCCTCCCAAATTACTAAACTCACAAATTAATCACTATATAAAGCATTGCAAGAGCTAATCTAGCAATGAGAGATGAAAGGACAAAGTTGCTAACCTTTGTAATCATTTGAATGGATGGGGGCCTTCAAATCTTGACAAATTTTGGGCAAAATGTGTGATGAGCTCGAGAGGAAGAGGGGAAGAACAGAGAGGAGAGGGGAAAGGGGAAGAACAGAGCGAGCTCGGGTGGACGAAGGGTTTATGTAGGATGACCTTTAGTACCGGTTCATGCCAAGAACCGGTACTACAGGGGCTGGAGGGGCCCCAGTCTGACAACATCCTGCCACCACTCTCATTAGTACCGGTTCGTGGCACGAACCGGTGCTAAAGGTTCGCCACGAACTGGTACTAATGAAAGCGGCCCGGCTAGCCGTTGGAACCGGCACTAATGTATACATTAGTGCCGGCTCAAATACAAACCGGCACTAATGTGCTTCACCTTTGACCCTTTTTCTAGTAGTGCCATGTGGAAGAAGAAATCTAGTAGTGCCATGTAGTAGCTAGAGGTACGCTCTTCAATCGATGAGATGCATGTGACGAAGAACCTTTGCATGAACCTCTTTGGATTCTTGGGCGTGTATGGGAAGACAAAAGATACACCTGAGGCACGGGAGGACATGCAACGTTTGCACGAAAAAGACGGCATGCCTCCAAAGCAGTATGAAGGTCCTGCCAGCTACGCCCTTACCAAAGAAGAGAAGGAAATCTTTTTTGAATGCTTGCTTAGTATGAAGGTCTCGACTGGCTTTTCGTCGAATATAAAGGGAATAATAAATATTCCAGAGAAAAAGTTCCAGAACTTAAAGTCTCATGACTGCCACGTGATTATGACGCAGCTCCTTCCGGTTGCATTGAGGGGGCTTCTGTTAGCCATTGTGAAGCTATGTGCATTTCTCAATGCAATCTCTCAGAAGGTGATCGATCCAAAAATAATACCAAGGCTAAGGAGTGATGTGGCGCAATGTCTTGTCAGTTTCGAGCTGGTGTTCCCACCATCCTTCTTCAATATCATGACGCACGTCCTAGTTCATCTAGTCGATGAGATTGTCATTCTGGGCCTCGTATTTCTACACAATATGTTCCCCTTTGAGAGGTTCATGGGAGTCCTAAAGAAATATGTCCATAACCGTGCTAAGCCAGAAGGAAGCATCTCCATGGGCCATCAAACAGAGGATCTCATTGGGTTTTGTGTTGTCTTCATTCCTGGCCTTAAGAAGATAGGTCTCCCTAAATCGCGGTATGATGGGAGACTGACTGGAAAAGGCACGCTAGGAGCAGACACAATAATATGCAGGGATGGGCATTCTTTGTCTCAAGCACACTACACAGTTCTACAGAACTCTACCTTGGTGACCCCGTATGTCGATGAACACAAGAATAGTCTATGCTCCAAACACCAGGAGCAGTGTGACGACTGGATTACATGTGAACACATCATGACTTTCAGCAGTTGGTTGGAAACACGTCTCAGAGGTGACAACACTGCTTGTGTTGAGCTATACTCATTGTCCAGGGGACCATCTTCGACTGTATTGACTTACAAAGGATGCGAGATAAATGGGAATACATTTTGCATGATCACCCAAGATCAAAAGAGCACCAAACAAAACAGCGGTGTCCGCTTTGATGCAGCAACCGAGAGGGGAAAGGACACATATTATGGTTACATAGTGGACATATAGGAACTTGACTATGGACATGACTTTAAGGTCCCTTTGTTTAAGTGCAAATGGGTCAATCTTTCAGGAGGCGGGGTACAGGTAGACCCACAGTACGAAAATGACAACAGTGGATCTGAACAATCTTGGGTACACTGACGAACCGTTCGTCCTAGCCAACGATGTGGCACAGGTTATCTATGTGAAGGACATGTCTACCAAACCGACAAAAAGAAAAGATAAGAAAGTGAATACATCATACGATGAGCCAAAGCGCCACAAAGGGACATCGTGGGAGTGGAGGGCAAGACGGACATGTCCGAAGATTATGAAAAGGTTCATGAAATTCCTCCCTTCAAAGTCAAGGCTCACCCAAGCATCCTGATAAACGATGAAGATTATCCATGGTTACGGTGCAATAAGCAAAACACACAAGCGAAGAAAAAGTGAAGACTTTCTGTCCACAACTATTATGATGATATCATGCCAACGTTCAACCCTTTCCTAGTTCATTCGAAATGCATGTTATAACAGACGAGTTTCTGCCGTTTTGTACATGAAGTGCATCCAGTTTTTGCCGTAACCCTCTCAACTTTTTAGCACATCCTATGTGGGTGAAATGATGATACCATGCCAACTTTCAACCTTTTCAGAGTTCATTTTTAGTGCTTTTCATTTTCAGGGTCATATAGCTCAAAAAAATCAGTAAATGCATGCAAAATAACAAATGAAGTCGGAAAGGGTTGAAAATTGATGATGTGTCTTTTAATGGTGCATTTTGAACACACAAAAAGTTTGGAGTTCAAATAAGTTCAAAAAAATGAAATCCCTTTGTAAAAGACGAGTTTCCGTATGAAACCCTGATACTTAGAAAGAGATTGTCCGTTTTGTACACGAAGTGCATCCAGTTTTTGCCGTAACCCTCTCAACTTTTTAGCACGTGCTATGTGGGTGAAATTATGATACCATGCCAACTTTCAACCTTCTCAGAATTCATTTGTAGTGCTTTTCATTTTCAGGGTCATATAGCTCAAAAAAATCAATAAATGCATGAAAAAATAACAAATGAAGTCGGAAAGGGTTCAAAATTGATGATGTGGCTTTGAATGGTGCATTTTCAATTTTTGGGTCATTTAGATCAAATAATAAACTAATATAAAAAAGAATGATCTGGAAAACTGTTACGAAACTCTAATAGAAAAATAATAAGCAAAAATAATTTTCATAAAACTTTCATATATTGAAACTATAATTATAGAAAATTTATGCAACTAAAATTATTAAAGTATTTTCTGTTCAAAACATTATAAGCAAAAAGAATTTTCATAAAAAAATAAAAAAAATAAGTAGAAACAAAATAAACTTTAACAAATAAGTAGAGACAAAATAAAACAAAATAAACTATAATAAAATAAATAAAAATAGAAACAAAAAGAATCACGAAAAAATGGAAAAATAAACAAAATAAAACAAAATTATCAAAGTATTTTCTGTTCAAAATCATTAAAAGCAAAAAGAATTTTCATAAAGAACTTTTTTAGTTAGAAACTTTAATAGCAAAATTACATAATAAGTAAGTAATTGGAAAAAAATAAAATAAAGAAAGCAAAAAAGAAAAGAAATAAACTGGAAAAAAGCAAACTACTGGGCCACCACGGCCTGAATACGACTAGAAACCCACCCATGGGTCACGATTCAGGCCCGTAGAAGGCCCAATATAGATACAGTGTGTTTAGGTCCGAAAGCTTGCATTTGAGAGGAGTTCGAGAGGGTAGCGAGAGTGGGGCTTATAAACCACCCTCGTGCTCCCTCAGCTAGCGAGGTGGGACTAAACTTTCGTGCCAGGAGCACAAGGCCTTTAGTTCCGGTTGGTGCCGCCAACCGGGACTAAAGGTGTCCATTGGTACAGGTTCATGGTACCAACCGGAACCAATGCCCATCCTTTAGTCCCGGTTGGTGCCGCCAACTAGGACCAAAGGCCTCTGCTTCCCGCCCTTTGGGCTGCTGAAAAGAGACCTTTGGTCCCGGTTGGTGGCACCAAGTGGGACTAAAGGTGGGCATTGGTCCCGATTGGTGGCATGAACCGGGACCAATGCTCTCTCTATATAATCAACACTTGTGAAAAATTCCGTTCAGTTCTTCGATCCCGCCCCTCTGCCTCGCCATCCCCATCGTCGCCGCGCGCCATCCCGCGCCGCCCCGACATCGTGGCCACCCCACGCCACCCCTACCCCAACGTGGCCGTCCTCTGCCCCGACCTCGCCATCGCGGCCCTCTGTCGTGCCTCCTCATCGCCGCCAAGTGAGCCCCCTCCCTTTCCCCACGCTGCCGCCCCTGCCTTCTCTACTTGCCGCGCGCCGCCGCCACTGCCCCGGCCTGCTCTGCTTTGCCGCGCGCCGCCGCCGCCGCCCCGGCCTGCTCTCGATCTGTTTTTTTATATGTATATGTATGGATGTATATATGGATGTATGAATGTATGTATATATGGATGTTGTATGTATATGCAGATGTATGTATGATCCATGGATGTGTATGCATTGATGTATGATTTTTTTGTTCATAGATTTTTTTTGTCTATTTATGTATATATATGTTCATATATAGAAAAAAATTGTGTTGCAAAAGTTACATTTAAGGTTAGTTGATTTAGTGCATTTTTGGTTATTAGTTCTACTGTTAGTGCATTTTAGAATAGTACATTCTAGGTTAGTGGATCGGAGAGGAAAAAGTAAAATAATGAAAAGGAAGAAAAGAGGAAGAAGAAAAAAGGAAGAAGAAGAAAAAGAAGCAGAGGAAAAAGGAAAATAAGAAGAGGAAGAAGGATAAGAAGAAGGAGAAGAAGAGGAGAGGAAGAAGTGGAGAAATACATAAGAAGAGGAAAAAAGAAGAAAAAAATGAGGAGAAGAAGAACGAAATAGAGGAGAAGATCGAAGAAAAAAAGAGGAGAAGAAGAAAGGAATAGAGTGTCCTCTATTCCTTTCTTCTTCTCCTCATTTTTTAGAGGAGAAGATCAACGAAAAAAAGAGAAGAAGAAGAAAGGAATAGAGTCTTGTCCTCTATTCCTTTCTTCTTCTCCTCTTTTTTTCTTCTTCTTCCTCCTCTTATTTTTTATCGGGTATGTTGTTGTCGATATACCCCCTCCCCGATAACTTCGACATGAGAGGGGGGTGTCGATAAATAATATAACTATCTAGTGAAACTAGTTTATTTTTAGTAAGTACTACTTTATTTTATTTATAGTAAGTGCTTAGTAGTTCAACTAGTTGATTTAATAAAACTACTTATTTTACTATAAAAGTAGTTTATTTTTAGTAAGTACTACTTTATTTTATTTATAGTAAGTGCTTAGTAGTTGAACTAGTTGATTTAATAAAACTACTTTATTTTACTATATATAGAAGTAGTTTATTTTTAGTAAGTACTACTTTATTTTATTTATAGTAAGTGCTTAGTAGTTGAACTAGTTGATTTAATAAAACTACTTTATTTACTATAGAAGTTGTTTATTTTTAGTAAGTACTACTTTATTTTATTTATAGTAAGTGCTTAATTAGTAGTTGACCTAGTTGATTTAATAAAACTACTTTATTTTCATATAGAAGTAGTTTATTTTTTAAAAGAAAATTAATAGAACTAGTTTATTTTTTTAGTTCAAGCAATTATTCCCGCATCAACGTCGACGATGCCTATCCCGCATCCTCGTCGTCGACTCGGCGGAGGAGGCCGGCTTGATCAGAGGGGCCATGTCCGGGACTGGGCTCCGCCGGGCTGGTATTGGGAGGTGCTAACTTCCGTGGGGCGTAGGTTGGTGAGGAGCTAGCCCGTCGTTGACCAGATCCTTGTTTGGTGGCGGCCGCGTGGGCTAATAACGGTGCCTAGGCTTCCGGACACCGCGGAGGTGGTACGTCACCGTGTCAGCGAGGAGGACGAGCACGTCCGTCGCTACATGGTTGCGTTGGAGGGCAGGTTCGACAATACCTGGCAGGTTCTTCAGGGATCTCACTGGAGCGATCCTGTGATGGTTCCTTCTCTTTGGGTGTCCACCGCCCGTGTCGAGACCCGTCGGGCCCTATGGTTCTAGCTGTACTAGCGATGTTATATGCATGATAGTATTCAAGGTGTATTAGTGATAATATTCGATGATGTACGGACGCAAGAGATGATGTAGTTTTGCTTATAATTGAATGCATCCTAATTTGAATACTACTTTATTTTGCAATTTGATTTTGCTTATTGAATGCTCAAATTGGAAAACTACTCCTACTTTGAATGCTAAAATTGGAGAGCACTATGCAAGGCGTATGCATATGATTAGTTGATAGCTTATAGGTTTTTTTTTTGCAGAAATCTAGGAGCCCCCCTCCATCATCCCCGCCGTCGTCCCCGTCACCAACCCCCTCCGACCTCGAGGCGAGACCAGCCAAATCCTTTTTTACAAAGATAATTAAACGATATTTTGGGTTGACTTTAAGTCTGTCGAGTCTCCACCATATATGAGAGGACGAAGAAGCCCGACTGTTGTCGTGGGGGTCGTTTCTCCTTATTCTCCGGGTGTAGAATAAATTATTCCTCACCTGAGGTAATCTTACGATCATTTTATAATTAAATTACGTTTGGAATTGAAATAGTTATATTCCTATTGATTCACTACGTAAAATTTGACATAAGAAAATAAAAATATAGGTCATAAGACAAGAAAATTTACAGTTTATGTGTATTTTAGACTATGTTTTTACGTTTTTAATTTTACATAAAATAAAATATTTTTTACGGCGATTATATATTTTCTTACGGTCTCTTTTTGCGTCCGAAATAAGACAAAACTTACGGAACGTAAAATTATGGTGCATTGATGGTAAAATAGAGGGGGGTGAAGAATAAATATATATGAGAGGACGAAGAATCCCGACTGTTGTCATGGGGGTCGCTTCTCCTTCGTTCCCGTGTGCTAGACATTTTGGTGTAATGCACCCGGGGACAAAGTGAGGAGCGACCATCACCGACAGTCGAATATATACACCACGTGAGCTGAGAGTTTTCAAGAAAAGGCTCGACAAACCGATAGTCAACCCGTCATGAATAATAATGATCTAATTTAGTTTTTGTAGTACATATATTTAATTGTACAAGTTTAATCTTTGAATTATGAACATAGGAAATGTCGTCATCAAACGATGGAAGTGCAGCTGGTGCCACGACGATCGAGGTCTGTGTGACATGCCTCACCTGGACGATGATCGGCGCTTCAGCATTAAGCTCGAGGATACCTTTGATGTTGAAACGGTATGCAACGACGACAAGTGTTTTTTCCTAATTAAGCATGACTACAACTATTTCAATGTGTAATTTTCATCTTTTACAATCCGAGTAGCTTATCCATGCTATGCAAGGCGCTATGTCTTGGAGAGGATGGGTTTTGAAGACCATGAAAGTTTTGAAACAAAGAAAATTCACCTAAGGACTCATCATGATGTGGATTTTGAAGTAAAGTTGTACAATTCTAAGAGCGTAACCCATTTTGGTTGCAAAAAATGGGAAGCACTTTGCAAGATGTATGGTTTTTTTGAGGGTATGATTGTCACCATGGATCTTGGTGATCCTGAAATCGAGCAAGACAATATGGACATTTGGTCCTTATTGATACGCCTCCAATTCTACCACTATGTGAGTTTCTCAAACATAGTTATTAGCTAATTTATATTGTTTATTTCAAAATAGTTGATATCTTATTTTCATTCTTCAAAGAATGTGCGGGAGATGATAGACAAAACCCACTACACCGATGGCTCCGAATTAACTTATAAGGAGAAAAATCATCTGGTCGGATTTTGTACTGACATTGAGAATTACAATATCTATAATCAAACTCCTCAACATTATGGTCAATACGTGCCACTTGTGCATGTGTTCAACTACGGTAACTACCATGGAGATACCCTGCTAAGATTTTTTACTATTATGACATTTGTGCATCTTTTGCATACTTCTAAAACTAGTACATCATTGCTAACTATGAAGTTATTACTATGTTTTTCAACAGATAATCCCAGAGAATTGTGTGCCTCATTTGATGTATCAGAAAGGTAGCCTTAATGTTTTTAACATACAACCAAGTCATCCTACAAATCTCAGTCCATACCAGATTTCTAAAAGAAGTGGAGACATGCAAATCAAATGATGGAAAAATGTATGGACAGTCGTAAGGAGGTTCTTGGAAGCAAAAGGAAGCAAAGCGCAACAATTGGAGACAGGATGATCTCCATTCTCCATAATGGAGAGTCGGGGTCTATTTTGTTTTATGCTATTTTACCTTAAAGAGGGTATTTAGGTCCTATCTGATAGTGATGATCATGTGCTAAGAACAATTAAGTAGGGTTGGTTCGATGACTATGAGGATGATGATCATATGACTTGTTATTAATAACGAGTAGAAGTTGTATGATGATGATTAGTAGGACTTGTTATTAAGATTATGCATGATGCGAGCATGAAGAGTTATTATATATCTGTGGGTGAAATGAACATGGATTGGATTGAAGTGAAGGCAATCACTTCAATCTAGGTCATGATTACATGAAGTAGTACAATCCAAACTTGATCAAGTTAGAATTAGAATTACTTTCGACATGCGCCACATGTTGCCTCACTTCAATCTAAGTCATGTTTAGGCATAGCAGTAGCAGTAGCACGGAGATAAGAGAGGACACATCTCTCTATTAGCTACCTATACGAACCTCAATTAACCCCCAAAACCCCTAAACCACCTCCTTTTAAAAAGAAAACCAGCCGCTGAAATGCTGATGCGTGGAAGCTTATTGGTCCTGGTTGGTGCTACCAACCGGGACCAAAGGCCCTCCCGCCTGGGCTCACCAGAGCACCCACGTGGAGGCCCATCTGTCCCGGTTTGTATAAGAACCGGGACTAAAGGCCTAGGGCATTAGTAATGACCCTTTAGTTCGGGTTCCCCAACCGGGACAGATGGGCCTTATGAACCGGGACAAATGGGCCTTTTTCTACTAGTGTTACCGATGCTGAATCTTGTGAAATTAATGTTGCCTTGTTAAATCTTGTCATGAAATATTCGTTTTCCGGCCTTCCTAGTGAAGATGCCGCTACCCATCTAAATAGCTTCGTTGATTTGTGTGATATGCAAAAGAAGAAAGATGTGGATAATGATATTGTTAAATTGAAGCTATTTCCTTTTTCACTTAGAGATTTTGCTAAAGCTTGGTTTTCGTCTTTGCCTAAAAATAGTATTGATTCATGGAATAAGTGCAAATATGCTTTTATCTCTAAGTATTTTCCTCCCGCTAAGATCATCTCCCTTAGAAACGATGTTATGAATTTTAAGCAACTTGATCATGAACATGTTGCACAAGCTTGGGAGAGGATTAAATTAATGATACGTAATTGCCCTACTCATGGTTTGAATTTGTGGATGATTATACAAAATTTTTATGCCGGATTGAAATTTGCTTCTAGAAATCTTTTAGATTCGGCCGCGGGAGGCACTTTTATGGAAATCACTTTAGGATAAGCTACTAAACTCCTAGATAATATTATGGTTAATTATTCTCAATGGCATACTGAAAGATCTACTAATAAAAAGGTGCATGCGATAGAAGAAATTAATGTTTTGAGTGGAAAGATGGATGAACTTATGAAATTATTTGCTAGTAAAAGTGTTTCTTCTGATCCTTATGATATGCCCTTGATTACTTTGATTGAGAATAATAATGAATCTATGGATGTGAATTTTGTTGGTAGGAACATTTTTGGTAACAACGCGTATAGAGGAAATTTTAATCCTAGGCCTTATCCTAGTAATCCCTCTAATAATTATAGTAATTCCTACAACAGTACTTATGGAAATTATAATAAGATGCCCTATGATTTTGAATCTAATATTAAAGAATTTATTACTTCGCGAAAGAATTTCAGTGCTTTGATTGAAGAAATATTGCTTAAGATTGATGAGTTGGCTAGGAACGTTGATAGAATTTCTCTTGATGTTGATTCTTTGAAACTTAGATCTATTCCACCTAAGCATGATATCAATGAGTCTCTCAAAGCCATGAGAATTTCCATTGATGAGTGCAAAGAAAGAACCGCTAGGATGCATGCTAAGAAAGATGCCTTTATAAGAGCGTGTTCTTCTAGTTCCTACAAAAATAAAGATGAAGATCTAATAGTTATTGATGTGTCCCCTATTAAATATTTTTTTTGCAATATGAATCTTAATAATTATGGGACTGAATATGATCCACCATTACCTAGAAGGCGTTCCAAAAATTCGGAGTTTTTAGATCTTGATGCTAAAATTAATAAAAGTGGGATTGAAGAAATTAAAAATCTAGATGTTGCTAAACCCACTATTTTGGATTTCAAGGAATTTAATTATGAAAAATTCTCTTTGATTGATTGTATTTCCTTGTTGCAATCCATGCAAAATTATCCTCACGCTTATAGTCAAAATAAAGCGTTCACTAAACATATCGTTGATACCTTGATGCAATCTTATGAAGAAAAAATTGAATTGGAAGTTTCTATCCCTAGAAAACTTTATGATGAGTGGGAACCAACTATTAAAATTAAGATTAAATATCATGAGTTCTATGCTTTATATGATTTGGGTGCTAGTGTTTCCACGATTCCAAAAACTTTGTGTGATTTGTTAGGTTTCCGTGATTTTGATGATTGCTCTCTAAACATGCACCTTTAGGATTCCACTATTAAGAAACCTATGGGAAGAATTAATGATTTTCTTATTGTTGCAAATAGGAATTATGTGCCCGTAGATTTTATTGTTCTTGACATAGATTGCAATCCTTCATGTCCTATTATTCTTGGTAGACCTTTCCTTAGAACGATTGGTGCAATTATTGATATGAAGGAAGGAAATATTAGATTCCAATTTCCGTTAAGGAAACGCATGGAACACTTTCCTAGAAAGAAAATTAAATTACCTTATGAATCTATTATGAGAGCCACTTATGGATTGCCTACCAAAGATGGCAATACCTAGATCTATCCTTGCTATGCCTAGCTAGGGGCGTTAAACAATAGCGCTTGTTGGGAGGCAACCCAATTTTATTTTTATTCCTTGATTTTTTTTCTCCTGTTTAGTAATAAATAATTTATCTAGCCTCTTTTTAGGTTGTGTTTTTTGTGTTTAATTAGTGTTTGTGCCAAGTAGAACCGTTGGGAAGACTTGGGGAAAGTCTTGATATCTTGCTGTAAAAAACAAAAACTTTAGCGCTCACATCCAGCAGTTTATTTTAGAATTTTTGGGGTTCCAGATCTTGAGCTAGCTACAGATTACTACAGACTGTTCTGTTTTTGACAGATTCTGTTCTTCGTGTGTTGTTTGCTTATTTTGATGAATCTATGGATAGTAAAATAGTTTATAAACCATAGAGAAGTTGGAATACAGCAGGTTTAACACCAATATAAATAAAGAATGAGTTCATTACAATACCTTGAAGTGGTCTTTTGTTTTTTTTCGCTAACGGAGCTCACGAGATTTTCTACTTTAAGTTTTGTGTTGTGAAGTTTTCAAGTTTTGGGTAAAGATTTGATGGATTATGGAACAAGGAGTGGCAAGAGCCTAAGCTTGGGAATTCCCATGGCACCTCCAAGATAATATAAGGACAGCTAAAAGCCAAAGCTTGGGGATGCCCCGGAAGGCATCCCCTCTTTTCGTCTACTTCTATCGGTAACTTTACTTGGAGCTATATTTTTATTCACCACATGATATGTGTTTTGCTTGGAGTGTCTTGTATGATTTGAGTGTTTTATTTTTAGTTTACCACAATCATCCTTGTTGTACACACCTTTTGAGAGAGCCATACATGATTTGGAATTTGTTAGAATACTCTATTTTCTTCGCTTATATCATTTGAGTTATATAGTTTTGCTCTAGTACTTCACTTATATCTTTTAGAGCACGGTGGTGGATTTGTTTTATAGAAACTATTGATCTCTCATGCTTCACTTAGATTATTTTGAGAGTCTTAAATAGCATGGTAATTTTCTTAAATAATCCTAATATGCTAGGTGTTCAATATTAATATATTTTTTTCTTATGAGTGTTTTGAAAACTAAGAGAAGTTTGATGCTTGATGATTGTTTTGAGATATGGACGTAATAATATCAAATTCGTGCTAGTTGAGTAGTTGTGAATTTGAGAAATGCTTGTGTTGAAGTTTGCAAGTCTCATAGCATGCACGTATGGTAAACGTTATGTAACAAATTTGAAACATGAGGTGTTATTTGATTGTCCTCCTTATGAGTGGCGGTCGGGGACGAGCGATGGTCTTTTCCTGCCAATCTATCCCCCTGGGAGCATGCGCATAGTGCTTGGTTTTTTATGACTTGTAGATTTTTGCAATAAGTATGTGAGTTCTTTATGACTAATGTTGAGTTCATGGATTATACACACTCTCACCCTTCCATCATTGCTAGCCTCTTCGGTACCGTGCATTGCCCTTTCTCACATTGAGAGTTGGTGCAAACTTCGCCAGTGCATCCAAACCCCGTGATATGATACGCTCTTTCACACATAAACCTCCTTATATCTTCCTCAAAACAGCCACCATACCCACCTATTATGGCATTCCCATAGCCATTCCGAGATATATTTCCATGAAACTTTCCACCATTCCGTTTATCATGACACATTCATCATTGTCATATTGCTTAGCATGATCATGTAGTTGACATAGTATTTGTGGCAAAGCCACCGTTCATAATTCTTTCATACATGTCACTCTTGGTTCATTGCATATCCCGGTACACCGCCGCAGGCATTCATATAGAGTCATATCTTGTTCTAAGTATCGAGTTGTAATTCTTGAGTTGTAAATAAATAGAAGTGTGATGATCATCATTCATAGAGGATTGTCCTAAAAAAGAGAAAGGCCAAATAAAAAAAGGAAGGCCAAATATATATATATACATATAAGGGACAATGGTACTTTCCTTTTCCACACTTGTGCTTCACAGTAGCACCACGATCTTCATGATAGAGAGTCTCTCGTTTTGTCACTTTCATATACTAGTGGGGATTTTTCATTATAGAACTTGGCTTGTATATTCCAACAATGGGCCTCCTCATGTGCCCTAGGTCTTCGTGAGCAAGCAAGTTGGATGCACACCCACTTAGTTTCTTTTGTTGAGCTTTCATACATTCATAGTTCTAGTGCATCTGTTGCATGGCAATCACTACTCTATGCATTAACATCAATCGATGGGCATCTCCATAGCCCATTGATTAGCCTCGTTGATGTGAGACTTTCTCCTTTTTTGTCTTCTCCACATAACCCCCTCATTATATTCGATTCCACCCATAGTGCTATGTCCATGGCTCGCGCTCATATATTGCGTGAAGGTTTCTAGGTTTGAGATTACTAAAGTATGAAACAATTGCTTGGCTTGTCATCGGGGTTGTGCATGATGAGAGCATTCTTGTGTGATGAAAATGGAGCATGACTAAACTATATGATTTTGTAGGGATGAACTTTCTTTGGCCATGTTATTTTGAGAAGACATAATTGCTTAGTAAGTATGCTTGAAGTATTATTATTTTTATGTCAATATGAACTTTTGTCTTGAATCTTTCGGATCTAAATATTCGTACCAAAATTAAGAAGAATTACACTAAAATTATGCCAAGTAGCACTCCGCATCAAAAATTCGGTTTTTATCGTTTACCTACTCGAGGACGAGCAGGAATTAAGCTTGGGGATGCTTGATACGTCTCCAACGTATCTATAATTTTTGATTGCCCCATTTATATTATCTACTGTTTTGGACATTATTGGGCTTTATTATCCACTTTTACATTATTTTTGGGACTGACCTATTAACCGGAGGCCCAACCCAGAATTGTTGTTTTTTGCCTATTTCAGGGTTTCGAAGAAAAGGAATATCAAACAGAGTCCAAACGGAATGAAACCATCGGGAACGTGATTTTCTCACTGAACATGATCCAGGAGACTTGGACCCTACGTTAAGAAACAAAGGAGGAGGCCACGAGGTAGGGGCACGCCTTACCCCCCCCCCCCCCAGGCGCGCCCTCCACCCTCGTGGGTCCCCTGTTGCTCCACCAACGTACTCCTTCCTCCTATATATACCTACATACCCCCAAACGATCAGATACGGAGCCAAAACCCTAATTCCACTGCCGCAACTTTCTGTATCCATGAGATCCCATCTTGGGGCCTATTCCGGAGCTCCGTCGGAGGGGGTATCCATCACGAAGGGCTTCTACATCAACATCATAGCCCCTCCGATGAAGTGTGAGTAGTTCACCTCAGACCTACGGGTCCATAGTTATTAGCTAGATGGCTTCTTCTCTCTTTTTGGATCTCAATACAATGTTCTCCCCCTCTCTTGTGGAGATCTATTCTATGTAATCTTCTTTTTGCGGTGTGTTTGTTGAGACCGATGAATTGTGGGTTTATGATCAAGTCTATCTATGAACAATATTTGAATCTTCTCTGAATGCTTTTATGTATGATTGGTTATCTTTACAAGTCTCTTCGAATTATCAGTTTGGTTTGGCCTACTAGATTGATCTTTCTTGCACTGGGAGAAGTGCTTAGCTTTGCGTTCAATCTTGCGGTGTCCTTTCCTAGTGACAGTAGGGGCAGCAAGGCACGTATTGTATTATTGCCATCGAGGATAACAAGATGGGGTTTTCATCATATTGCCTGAGTTTATCCCTCTACATCATGTCATCTTGCTTAAGGCATTGCTCTGTTTTCATTAACTTAATACTCTAGATGCATGCTGGATAGCGGTCGATGAGTGGAGTAATAGTAGTAGATGCAGGCAGGAGTCGGTCTACTTGTCTCGGACGTGATGTCTATATACATGATCATACCTAGATATTCTTATAACTATGCTCAATTCTGTCAATTGCCCAACAGTAATTCGTTCACCCACCGTAAAATACCTATGCTCTTGAGAGAAACCACTAGTGAAACCTATGGCCCCCGGGTCTATCTTCATCATATTAATCTTCCAATACTTAGCTATTTCCTTTGTTTTTTTACTTTTCTTTTATTTTCCTTTGCATCTTTATCACAAAAATACCAAAAATATTATCTTATCATATCTATCAGATCTCACTCTCGTAAGTGGCCGTGTAGGGATTGACAATCCCTTATCGCGTTGGTTGCGAGGATTTATTTGTTTTGTGCAGGTACGAGGGACTCGCACGTAGCCTCCTACTGGATTGATACCTTGGTTCTCAAAAACTGAGGGAAATACTTATGCTACTTTGCTGCATCATCCCTTCCTCTTCGGGGAAAACCAACGCAGTGCTCAAGAGGTAGCAGCGGGTAAGGCATTTAAGATGCAAAGCAAGTATGCAGAGAAGCAGTACCTTTTAGTAACCCGGGTTCGGAGTTCCCCAGGGGCTTTTGCGGATTTACCATGCAGTGTATCAGACGCCACGTAGTTCTATCGAGCCGAAGGAGGGGGTTCTACGGAGAAGTTATTCTGGTCACAGTATGCGGCGCTAGAGCATCCCGTGTCCTTCACCGATCAGCTGAAACAGCTGGTGGAGCTACATAGGGTGGCTGAAGTAGCCATGAAGGAATTCATAATCCGGCTATGGCCAGCCGAATCTATGCCAAGCAGCTACTTCGGACTTGTGAGGCAGATGGTGAATGCCTGTCATCGGCTGGACTTCGTCAAGCGCTCGGCCTGCATTGAAGGTGCGTGCATGGCCTTCGCCCATTGCAAGATGCGGTGGGCGAAGATTGACGCCGTCGAGGTGACCAGAGGGCCACCGGAGGGCAAGGAGCACCGTACACCCGAACGGTATTTTGCGGACCTCCTGGAGGTGTCTTGCCTTGCGGCAGCACAATGTTCGCAGGATGTTGTATTTGAATAAATGTATTCATGTTGCCATTGCCTTGTATTATAAGAAACAAAGCCCGTTTTGTGATGTAATTTTATTATGCTTTTAATTGTTTCCTCCTGTGCGGCCGTGTTGTATGTAATTTGAGGGTTGGCTAGTCGTCGGCTTCTACCCTCACATAGGTAGTACGGAGGTGTTCGAGATGGAATCTAAACAATCTTGATCCAATTATATGGTCCTTGAAGGAGTTGTTTAGCGCAACGAACAAGGCAATCAGATTATATGGCTTAAACGCCCTCACTTAGCCATAGGAGTTTTATAATAAAGCATGGGCGCAGCCCCTGGTTCAAGCCAGGGTGCTGTCAGCATGTGATCGGGAAGTGTAGATCTTTAGCATAATGCGGAAAAAATCTCCAACGATTTGTAACCCTCGAACAGAAGACCGGCTCTCGCTGTATCATGACAGTCAGTTTTCGGCTTTCTCTACTGAGGTGCTCATCTGGTCAAGGCCAGGGCACAATCACAATAGTTCTCCCTTTACTACCCTAGCCGATTTAGCGGAATGTAGGGTAGCAAGCACAGGAGCCGGGCAACCCCACTATTGACCAAAGACATGATTCGGAGCCAATGCATATAATGCTAAATTTGGGGTGCCGAACTTATCTTTAAGGATTGTTCGGACTTTGTTGCCGTATCGTGGGGCGATGGGGAGCCCCTGGCAAATATGAAACGTACCAGAGTGTACGGTTGCTAGGAAATAAGTAATATAAAGGAAAGCAGAGGGAGGACAGAGATAGGATCTGGAGCCCTTAAACTTGGATCATGAATTGGTTCCATTATAGTTGGGTTAATGCGTTCAAGCACATTGGTACAAAATAATGCAGTAAGCAACTGGTTATTTGACATGCCATAACCGAAGGCGGGCTGCGCGTGGGTCCTGAAAACGGTTAGCCTCTAGGGCTTCCCATGTACGCCTGTGCTCCGTGTCAATCATGTGTGTTTGTCCTTTGACGGGATCATTAATCATGCCGTCGAAGGAGGCCCCCACAGGAGGAACCTGAAACAAGGGAAAAGGAGATAGTAAAGTTATATATGTGTGTACGGGATCGGTCTAGAAGAACCGTGGATCCCAGTATAGCTTGTGCCTCTGTCGATGCCCATGGAATTTTGAGTGTGTAGTTATGGACGCGTGGTATGAATGCCACTACCTCATCGGGATTGGGATGGACGCCGAATTGCTAATCGAGCTCTTGACGAGTTGTGCTGTCCTGTTGCAGTGTAGTTCGGACCTTCTTAATGATGTCCAGGGGCTCGGCAGCCAGACTATGATGCTGCTTGAGAAGGCCGCTTTGTACCTCTACTGCTAGGGTGGCGGTGTGCTCCTCTGTCTGGAGGGAGCGTTCTGTGTTTCCGTTGATTGTTATGACGCCGCGCGGACCGGGCATCTTCAGCTTGAGATAAGCATAGTGTGGCACCGCGTTGAATCTAGCAAACGCGGTTCGTCCGAGCAGTGCGTGGTAGCCGCTGCGGAAGGGGACGATATCGAAGATTAACTCCTCGCTCCGGAAGTTGTCCGGAGAACCGAAGACCACCTCCAGCGTGATTGAGCCCGTGCAGCGGGCCTCAACGCCTGGTATGACTCCTTTAAAGGTAGTATTTGTGGGTTTGATTCGTGAGGGATTAATGCCCATCTTCCGCACTGTATCCTGATAAAGCAGGTTGAGGCTTCTACCACCGTCCATTAGGACTCGTGTTAGGTGAAACCCATCGATGATTGGGTCGAGGACCAGTGTGGCTGAACCGCCATGCCGAATACCAGTTGGGTGATCTCGATGATGGAAGGTGATCGGGAATGACGACCATGGATTGAATTTTGGGGCGACTGGCTCTACCGCGTAGACGTCCCTAAGTGCTCGCTTGCGCTCCCTTTTGGGGATGTGTGTAGCGTATATCATGTTCACCGTTTTGACTTGAGGGGGAAATTTCTTCTTCCCTCTAGTGTTCGGCTGCCGGGGCTCTTCGTCCTTGTCCTCACTTTGTGATCACTTTTCTTTGTTTTGGGCATTTAACTTGCCAGCCTATTTGAAAACCCAACAGTCTCTGTTGGTGTGATTGGCTTGTTTATCTGGGGTACCATGTATTTGGCACGGACGATCGAGTATGCGATCCAGGCTGGATGGTCCCTCACTGTTCTTTTTGTAGGGCCTCTTTCACGGGCCAGACTTGGAGCCGCGGAATCCGGCGTTAACGGTGGTGTCATCGGTGTTGTCGCCATTACTTTGGCATTTGTGTCTGTTGCGCTAGAGCTTGCCGAAGTCGTTCTTGGCCTCAGAGAGGCCTGTCTCGCTGGCTGTGTTTTTGCTACGAGCCAGCCAGCTATCCTCACCCACGCAAAAGCGGGTCATGAGGGACCTAATGGCTGCCATGGACTTCGGTTTTTCTTGGCTGAGGTAGCGTGCTAGCCATTCGTCACGGATGCCATGTTTAAAGGCCACTAGGGCTTTAGCATCTGGACAGTCAATGATCTGGTTCCTTTTGGTTAGGAACCTAGTCCAGAATTTCCTGGCTGATTCTCCAGGTTGTTGAACTATGTGGCTTAAGTCATCGGCATTGGGTGGCCGGACATATGTACCTTGGAAGTTGTCAAGGAAGGCCTCTTCCAAGTCCTCCCAACTGCCGATGGAATTCTCGGGCAGGCTATTTAGCCAATGTCTATTTGGCCCTTTTAGTTTCAGTGGGAGGTATTTGCTGGCGTGGAGGTCGTCTCCACGGGCCATGTGGATGTGGAGAATAAAGTCCTCAATCCTTACTCCGGGATCGGTTGTTCCATCGTATGACTGAATATTGACGGGCTTGAATCCCCTCAGGGAATTCATGATCCAGCACCTCATTTGTGAAACAAAGAGGGTGTGCGGTGCCTCTACATCGGGCCACATCAGGGCGCACCTCCGATGGAGTCCGTCTGCGGTTATCCATCCGAGTAGGTAGGCGTCATCCCGAGTCGGGAAGCGTCCTCGCGATCCGTAGATTGATCTGGTGTGTTCTGCTCTACTGTCCATCTCCTGCCGAAGGTCGTATGTATGGTCCCGAGCTATTCTATCCCTGTTTTTGCGAGGTGGTGGGGCGGGCTGTTGTTCGGCCCGAGTTGCCATTTTATCCCGACCGCGGGGTGGTCGGTCCTTATTGCGTGAGGGAGGTATGAGATCTGGTGCCTCCATATCGAACTGAGGTAGTAGTCTACGCTTTGGGTAACTCTTGGTTGGGCGTTTGAGGCCGCATTCTTCAGCTGCCAGAACATCAGTCCACCTATTAATGAGCAGGTATTGATCTGCTTGGAGCTGTTGTTGCTTCTTCTTTAGGCTTCTTGCAGTTGCTATTAGTTGGCGCTTGAAGCACTCCTGCTCGAGGGGTGCCTCAGACACGATGAAGTCCTCATTGCCGAGGCTATCTCTCATCATCCTCGGAGACTGGACGATAACTATCATCATCCAGGTCACTGGGCATGGCCTGTTTATCAGGCTTATCTTGCCCGTTGTCTTGTTCCTCCTGTTCAGATGCGGCCCCGACAGGGTCTGCATTGTTTTCGGTGTCGCCCGGAGGACTATTTTCTCTGGTGCTAGTGCTGCTATCATTTGAGCGACGAGGCTTAGAGCGGCGTTTAGGGCGCCGATGCTTGGACTGTGTCTCAGAAGGTTTATTCGCAATTGGATCTCCTTTGTCATCGTCGCTAGCTTTTTTAGGTGTGTCGACCATGTGCACATCGTACGAAGAGGTGGCCGTCCAACGTCCAGTAAATGGCGTGTCTTGGCCTTGCTCCTGGTCAGCATCGTCGTCCATACCGTCGATGTCTTCGGAGCCGTAATCAAGCACGTCGGTTAAGTCATCGACAGTGGCTATGAAGTGGGTCGCGGGTGGGAAGCGAAATTTCCCATCATCAGCCTCTGGCTCGAACCGAACATAGTTCGGCTGTGAGTCCTTCTCCAAGGACAAGTTCTTTAAAGAGTTTAGCACATCGCTCAAAGGTGAGTGCTGGAAGATGTCTGCGGTGCTAAATTCGAAAATCAATAACCGATCCAGCTCGGTGTCCACAGGCGTACCCGGTCCGGGACTTATAGCCGGAGACGAATCAGGAGATCCATTGACGCAAATATTGCGGGGTGTCGAGTCCATGTGCGGCTCCAACACCACGGACTCTGTGGCCTCGGATGGCACGATCTGCTCCGGTTCTAAGGCCGTTGGAGCAACAGGGACCATCTCCTGGATGTGATCCGATGAAAGATTTAAGTCATGTTCATCGGGGCGAGGGGGAGCGATTGCTACAGTCTCAAATCCATTGAAGATCAAGTCTCCACGGATAACCGTGATGTAGTTCAAGCTTCCAAATCTGACCTGGTGGCCTGGGGCGTAGCTATCGATCTGCTCCAGATGGCCAAGAGAGTTGGCCTGCAGTATGAAGCCGCCGAACATGAAAATCTGTCCGGGGAGGAAGGTTTCTCCTTGGACAGTGTCTCTATAGACAATTAAAGGGGCCATCGAACCTTTCGTCTACGACACAGTGGAACTCTCAATGAAAGCACCAATGTCGGTGTCAAAACCGGCGGATCTCGGGTAGGGGGCCCCGAACTGTGGTGTAGGATCAATGGTAATAGGAGACGGGGGACACGATGTTTACCCAGGTTCGGGCCCTCTCTATGGAGGTAATACCCTACATCCTGCTTGATTGATCTTGATGAATAGGAGTGTTACAAGAGTTGATCTACCACGAGATCGTAATGGCTAAACCCTAGAAGCCTAGCCTGTATGACTATGGTAACGAATATATATCCTTTCCGGACTAACCCCTCCGGTTTATATAGACACCAGGGGGAATCTAGGGTTAAATAGAGTCGGTTACATAAGAAGGAATCTTCATGGTCGGTCGCCAAGCTTGCCTTCCACACCAAGGAAACTCCAATCCGGACATAGGTACAGTCTTCGGCCTTCATGTCTTCACAGCCCATCAGTCCGGCCCATGGATAATAGGAGGGACGCCTGAGGACCCCTTAGTCCAGGACTCCCTCACTCTCCACTGGCTAGCATCTGCGAGGTGTCTCAGCTTCGGCTCATCTCCGTCATCTGGCTTCACCCTCCCCGCATGCCAGCGCATAAGCTTTGCTTCCTTAGGATCTACGAAATACCGTTGTAGACGCGGAGTGATCGGAAAGTACCATACAACTTTCTGTCGAGCTTTCTTTCCGGCCTTTTTATATCATGAAGCATTGCACTTTGGACAGATGGTTTTTTCCGCGTGCTCGTTCCGATATATGATGCAATCATTGATGCATATGTGATATCTAATGTGTGGCAGATCAAGAGGGCACACGATTATCTTTGCCTCCTCGACACTAGTAGGACACAGGCTTCCTGTGGGAAGAACCTTGTTTAGATACTTCAGAAGCTCATCTAGGCTTGTATCTGTCCATTTGTTTTTTGCCTTCGTCTTTAGAAGTTCTAGTGTGAAACTCAAGCGGGTCACCTCGGGATTGCAACCATCATACAAAGGAGTCATCGAGTCTACCTCTAGTTGCTCCACTTTGGCCTCCTCTCTAGAAGAAGCTCTGTCGCTAGTCGTCTTCTTGCGAAGCAGGTCTCGAACATGTGGGGACCGGATGGCTGAACTTCGTAGCGATAAATACGGGGGCGTGTCCGCGTCTTCTCTGCCTTGAACTGCCTCTTCGCCATCGACATTTCCAAGGCTGTCTTCCTCTTCGGGCACATAATTGGTCATTGATACGTCTCCAACGTATCTATAATTTTTGGTTGCTCCATGGTATTATATATTCTGTTTTGGATTTTTAATGGTCTTATTTATACACTTTTATATTATTTTTGGGACTAACCTATTAACCGGAGCCCAGCCCAAATTGTAGTTTTTTTGCCTATTTCAGTGCTTCACAGAAAAAGAATATCAAATGGAGTCCAAACGGAATGAAACCTTCGGGAGCGTGATTTTTGGAACAACCGTGATCCAGAGGACTTGGAGTGGAGGTCAAGCAACCAACAAGGAGGCCACGAGGCAGGGGGCGCGCCCTCCACCCTCGTGGGCCGCTCGTGGCTCCACTGACCTACTTCTTCCTCCTATATATACCTACGTACCCTGAAAACATCAGGGAGCACCACAAAAACCTAATTCTACCACCGCAACCTTCTGTACCCAACAGATCCCATCTTGGGGACTTTTCCAGAGCTCCGCCGGAGGGGGCATTGATCACGGAGGGCCTCTACATCAACTCCATGGCCCCTCCGATGATGTGTGAGTAGTTTACTTCAGACCTTCGGGTCCATAGTTATTAGCTAGATGGCTTCTTCTCTCTCTTTGGATCTCAATACAAAGTTCTCCTCGATTCTCTTAGAGATCTATTTGATGTAATCTTCTTTTGTGGTGTGTTTGTCGAGATCCGATGAATTGTGGGTTTATGATTAAGATTATCTATGAACAATATTTGAATCTTCTCTGAATTCTTTTATGTATGGTTGGTTATATTTGCAAGTCTCTTCAAATTTTTAGTTTGGTTTGGCCTACGAGATTGATCTTTCTTGCAATGGGGGAAGTGCTTAGCTTTGGGTTCAATCTTGCGGTGCTCGATCCCAGTGACATTAGGTGAAATGACACGTATTGTATTGTTGCCATCGAGGATAAAAAGATGGGGTTTATATCATATTGCATGAGTTTATCCCTCTACATCATGTCATCTTGCTTAAGGCGTTAATCTATTCTTATGAACTTAATACTCTAGATGCATGCTGGATAGCGGTCGATGTGTGGAGTAATAGTAATAGATGCAGGCAGGAGTCGGTCTACTTGTCACAGACGTGATGCCTATATACATGATCATACCTAGATATTGTCATAACTGTGCTCAATTCTATCAATTGCTCGACAGTAATTTTTTCACCCACCATAATACTTATGCTATCTTGAGAGAAGCCACTAGTGAAACCTATGGCCCTCGGGTCTATTTTCCTTCATACAAATTTCCAATCTATTTTATTTTGCAATCTTTACTTTCAATCTATATCATAAAAATACCAAAAACATTTATCTTATTATTATTATCTCTATCAGATCCAACTCTTGCAAGTGGATGTGAAGGGATTGACAACCCCTTTATCGCGTTGGTTGCGAGGTTCTTATTTTTTTGTGTAGGTACGACGTGACTCGCGCGTGGTCTCCTACTGGATCGATACCTTGGTTCTCAAAAACTGAGGGAAATACTTAAGCTGCTTTGCTACATCACCCTTTCCTCTTCAAGGGAAAACCAACGCATGCTCAAGAGGTAGCAGTCATCTCTTCGTCTGGTGGCCCAGTGTCGTTATTTCCTACCCCATTGACTTCCTCCTCATCATCATCTTCACTTATCCACCGAGTATGGCCATGCATGAAACCATGCATGAGCAGGTGCGCCTTGAATGTGCCATGCTCAAAGGGGTGGAGCCTGACTATTCCTTTGCACTTTCGACACGGACATAAAACATCCTTCAGCCTTTTTTCATACATGTCATCCACAACGGATTACCAGTATCTTTCCACCATCTTTCCATTGACCTTCATGATCACCTGCACACAGAGCAAATATTATAACCATGTATATATGCATGCATGTCAAATTCATACAAAAATTCGGCATGACCTTCCCTAAACATATGACATATTGAGTTTGCCCGAAACTCGCCGAAACGGAAGTGAATCGACATTTTGGCAAAACATAGGCAACTCATGTCACCCACATTATTTCATCAAATACACAATGAGGCAACTCAAATTATTCCACACACAATTCAGTATATTCTCATATCACCCATATATATACGTAGTTTCGGTCCTTATCCACACAAAAACATTTTTTGCTCACCTATGTGTCGAGAGGGATATCGAGCACCTTTCTTCTTAATTACCTAGTAGCTCTAGATATATATAGCTCTAACTAGCTAGCTAGCTCCCTAGGGAGAGAGAGAGAGCTAGGGGGAGTGGGAGGAGTGGGAGAGAGGAGAAGCGGGAAGGCATTAATGGAAGGGGGTGGTGGAGGGCGGCAAAGAAGA
>NC_041382.1:54495766-54589245 GCF_002162155.2 Triticum dicoccoides
AGGGGGAGGGAGGGCATTAATGGAGGGAGTGGTGGAGGAGGGCAAAGAAAGAGGGGGTGGTGATGGGAGGGCTCTAATGGAGGGGGTGTGTTGGAGGGGCAAAGAAGAGGGGGTGGTGGAAGGGCCATGAAGAGACGAAGGGAGGGCTCTGATGGAGGGGTGGTGGAGGGGAGCATTAGAACAAGCAAGGTGCAAGGAAAGGGGGAGAAAGGAAGGGGGAGAGGAAGAATAAAGGAGAGGAAGGAGGGGAAAGGTGGTAGGTGGCCGGCGACCATAGGAGTAGCGCGGGGAGCCAAAACACACTACTACTATGGCAACTTGCAAAATATCTACGGCTAGTGTTGCACTACCTATTGCGCGGTCTAGAAAAACACGCTACTAGTAAAATGTTATAGATAGAAAAAATAGCAGTAGCGCATTTATCTAAACAGGAACTATAGATCCAAAACTAACAGTAGCGCCGGTTGGACGACCAGCGCTGCTAATATTTATTGACCAAGGGGTGTGGTGTGTTACACTTAGCAGGATATTGGGGATAGGTAACAAGAGCTGCTGCTAACACATACCAGTAGCGCGCTTTCTACCTGGCGCTACTACTAACTACTAGTAGAGTGGGGTCATAAACAAACGCTAGTGGTAAAATTCTATCTATAAGCATTTTCCTAGTAGTGGGCAGAGCCGTCCAAGAAGGGGAAGGTCTCCCTCGCGGATTGCTCCGCGTGGGACGTCGACAGCAGCCCAAAACAGAGCCCCCGAGATAAGCCCCAGGCCGAATCGTGATTATTTGAAGACCCTGATGCATTCATATATCAGCCTCTTTACTTCATAGTTTTAACATGTGGAATCATGCACTTGTAGTCCGGCTCGTTCTGCCCTCGAGCGATCCTCGTCTTCGGGGAACTCGCTAGACCCGAAGGTGATGCACAGCGGGTACCTTCCGCCGGCCTCCTCTCCCAAGGCCATGGATGACACCGAGGTGTCATCCCGAAGCATCCAAGACCAGAGAGAGATGCAGGAGGACGTCAGGGCGGAGCCAGAGGGCGAGACTCCCGCCACTGAACACATGGGGGAGCAGATCCCCATGGAGACTAGCGACGCGGGCCATGTCCAATTCGGCCCCCAGCCGAATACGGTCTTAGAGACCTATATAGCTCCGGAATCTGGCAAGCAGCCTCCTTCATCGGAAAGAGGTGTGCTTATTCTACCGGTGACCTCTATCCAGCCGGAGGCACCGGATACTCTACTGGAAGCACTGTGGAGTGCTTCCATTGTTGAGGAACACCGTACCCTCATGGGTCCGGTGATTGAGAAGATTCAGTCCGCAAAGAGCAGACTGACCAAAGCCTGCATAGGCCTTTTAATAGGCTTTAAGGTAAGCAATGCAATTTGTGAAAAGAAAGTCACAGTATAGACAGTAGCCCCTGAGACTCTGTCCAGTGTTCGGGAAGAAGAGCCGAACAAAGGATTAAATAGTTTTTAGCACGAGACTAACCAGATATGTTTATGTAAATAAGCAGGCGTCGCTGCTAGCCATGACTTCTCATGCTGCTGAAGTTTCCGGATTGAGGCGGAGTCTGGAGCGGGCCGAGGAAGAGCAAGGCCGAGTGAAAAAGCAACTAGAGGACAAGCAGGGTATGTAATGACCTATTCATATATAGCAAGATATGAATTGCTTGTGTTGATCGTATGATAATTTGTAGGAGCGGCATCCGAGGTGGAAACCCTCAAGGCAGCACTGGACGAAGCCCAGAAGAGGCGGCAGATGAACAGGTCGCCCGTGAAAAGCACGAGGCCAGGGTCGGTGAGGTCCAGCATGAGCATAGGACGCCGTGAAGAATTGCGAGTCCTTGGAGCGCAAGAATGCGGACCAAGAGGCCGAACTTGCCAAGGCTCATCAAAGTTCACAAGCAGCCTGGGTCGAAGCCCAGGGCGCCCTCCAGGAAATCCAAGAGTCCAAGAAAATTGCGGCGGGTAAGGCTTTTATTATGTAGAGCAAGTATGTGAAGAAGAGATATCTCTTGCTAACACAGATTTGGAGTTCTCCAGGGCCGTTTGTGGATCTGCCACGCAGTGTTTCTAATGCTGCAAAATTCTTCCTAGCCGAAGAGGGGAGCTTGACGGAGAAGCTGCTCTGGTCGCAATACCTTGCGCCAGAACATCCGGTGCCTTTTATCGACCAGCTAAAACAACTGGTCGAGCTACGTAGGGTGGCTGAACCATCCATGAAGGATATAATAATCCGGCTGTGGCATGCAGAAGCTATACCCGACAGCTACTTCAAACTCGTGAAGCGGCTAGTCAAAGCGTGCCCTCGGCTTGACACCATCAAGCGGTCGGTCTGCATAGAAGGTGCACGGATGGCCTTCGCCCATGTCAAGATACAATGGGCGAACATGGATGCCGTCAAACTCGCGACCGAAGGACCACCCGTGGGCATGGAGCATCGCACGCCCGAGACATATTTTGGAGATGTTCTGAAGGGATCCCGCATTGTAGCGGAGCAATGTGCTAAGGACATCATTTTTGAATGAATTCATTCATGTTATCCCGTCCTGTATGATGAAAACAATGCTAATATGTAATATGATGCTTTGCTATTTATTATTTAAAGTTTTACCTCCTATGCGGCCGTTTTATCAAGTCTGAGAGTTGGTCAGTCGGCAGCTTCAGCCCCCACGTAGGTAGTATGGGGGTGTTCGGGATGAATCTAAACATTCTTTATCCGAGAATTTGGTCCTTGAAGGAGGTGTTTAGCACTACAAACCAGGCAATCGGACTATGTGGCTTTATCACCCTCACTTAGCCATAGGATTTTAACAATAAAAATTTAGGCGCAGCCCCTAGTATCTGAACTAGTGTGCTGTAAACACCAGATCGGATAAGAACCGATTCATCGCATAATGCGGAAAAAATCGCTAAAGATTTTAGACCTTTGAAGAGCTGACTGGATCACGCCGCATCATGGCAGTCAGTTTTCGGCTTTCTCTACTTAGGTGCTCATCCGGATAAACCAAGACACAATCGCTGTAGTTCTCCCTTTACTACCCTAGCCGATATAGCGGAACGTAAGCTAGTAAGCACAGGAGCCGGACAACCCAACTATTGACCAAAGACACGATTCGGAGCCAATGCATGTAATGCTAAATTCAGGGTGCCGAACTATATTGTAAAAAGTTTTTGGACTTTGTTGCCGTATTATGGGGCACAATGAAGCCCCTGGCGGACTAAAGCGTACCAAAGTGTATGGGTGTGATTTGATAAGATTATCAAAAGAGAAAACTAGTGCCGCAAAAGTTGGGCTGCAAACTGTTTCCATTAAGGTCTAACTAACACGTCAAAGCGTATTTGTACAAGTAGTGCAATAAGCAACAGGGCTATTCAATATGCCACAACCAGGGGAGAGCTGCGTGCGGGTCATGAAAGCAGGTAGAGTGACCAATGAAAGAGACCACCTGAAAACCCCCTTATACGTCAGTGCTTTTTGCCGTCTTGGTGTATCTATCCTTTCGAAAGGACATGTGATCAGGCCGTCAGGGAAGGGCTGTGGAAAAGAATCCTGAAAAGGAAAAGAAGGAAAAAAGTAAAAGTACGTGTGTGTAGGGGAGGTCAAGCCGTATTATGATTCATTATATAGTTATGCCTCCGTCTATGCCCATGGTATTTTGAGTGCATAGTTATGTACGCGCGGTACGAACGCCGCCACTTGGTATGGACTAGGACGAAGGCCGAATTGCTAGTCGAGCTCTTGACGAGCTGGGCTGTCCTGCTGCAGAGTAGTCCGGACTCGTTTGACAGTGTTCAGGAGCTCGGCCGCCGAATTGAGGTTCTACTTGAAGAGGCCGCTCTGTACTTTTGCTGCTAAAGCAGCGGTGTGCTCATCGGTACGGAGGGAGCATTTAGTGTTTCCATTGACTGTTATGACGTCGTCTGGTCCGGGCATCTTGAGCTTGAGATAAGAATAGTGTGGCACCACGTTGAATCGAGCAAATGCGGTTCATCCTAGCAGTGCGTGATAGCCACTGCGAAAAGGGACGATATAGAAGAACAACTCTTCGCTTTGCAAGTTGTCCGGAGATCCGAAGACAACCTCTAGTGTGATTGAGCCCGTACAGCGGGTCTCTACACCTGGTATGACTCCTTTAAAGGTAGTCCTTGTGGGCTTGATCCTTGAGGGATTAGTACCCATTTTGCACATTGTATCCTGATAGAGCAGGTTCAGGCTGCTGCCACCATCCATGAGGACTCGCTTGAGATGGAATCCATCAATGATTGGGTCAAGGCTAGTGCGGCTGAACCGCCATGACGAATACTGGTCGAATGGTCCCTGCGATCGAAAGTGATCGGGCAGGAAGACCATGGGTTGAACTTTGGGGCGACTGGCTCCATCGCGTAGACGTCCCTGAGTGCGTGTTTGCGCTCCCTCTTGGGGATATGGGTAGCGTATATCATGTTCACTGTTTTAACTTGGGGGGGGGGTACTTCTTCTGTCCCCCATGTGTTCGGCGGACAGGACTCCTTGTTATCATCCTCGCTTTGCGACCCCTTCTCCTTGTTCTCGGCATATAATTTGCCGGCCTGTTTAAGAACCAACAGTCTATGTTGGTATGATTGGCTGGTTTGTTTGGGGTGCCATGGATCTGGCATGGACGATCGAGTATGTGGTCCAAGCTGGATGGGCCAGGATTGTTTCTTTTATATGGATTCTTTCGCTGGCCGAACTTGGAGCCACTGAATCCGGCGTTGACCGCCGTGTCGTCGGTATTGTCACTGTTGCTTCGACGCTTATGCCTGTTGCGTCGGGGCTTGCCATTGCTGTTTTTGATCTCAAAGGTGCCAGCCTCGCTTGCAGTGTTTTTGCTACAGACTAGCCAACTATCCTCGCCTGCGCAAAAACGGGTCATGAGTGCCGTGAGGGCTACCATGGACTTCGGCTTTTCATGGCCGAGGTGACGGGCAAGCCATTCGTCACGGATGCTATGCTTGAAGGCCGTTAGAGCTTCGGCATCCGGACAGTTGACGATTTGGTTCTTTTTAGTTAGGAACTTGGTCCAGAATTTCCTGGCTGACTCTTCGGGCTGTTGAACTATGTGACTTAAGTCATCCGCATCCGGAGGTCGTACGTATCTACCTTGGAAGTTGTTGCGGAAGGCGTCTTCCATGTCCTCCCAGGTGCCAATAGAGTTTTCAGGCAGACTGTTTAACCAGTGCCGAGCTGGCCCTTTGAGTTTTAGCGGGAGGTATTTGATGGTATGAAGGTCATCACCGCGGACCATATGAATATGAAGAAGAAAATCTTCAATCCATACCGTGGGATCTATTGTTCCATCGTATGATTCGATGTTCATGGGTTTAAACCCTTCGGGGTATTCATGCCCCATTACTTCATCAGTGAAGCAAAGAGGGTGTGTGGCGCCTCTATATCGGGCCATATCGCGACATAGCTCGGATGGAGTCCGTCTGCGGCATTCGGCCCGGGCATGATTAGGCTTGTCACGTCAGAATAGATAGCCGTCGTCGCGTGTCGAAGCATGCCCCTGCGAACCATAGATCGATCTGGTATGTCCTGCTCTACTATCCAGGTCATGCCGAATGTCGTATGTATATGCCCGAGCTGTTTTATCCCTGCCTTTAGAGTGAGGTAGTATGGGTTAGTGTTCGGCTTGGATTGCCGCTTTGTCATGACCATGTGGTGGTCGATCAGCCGCATTGTGCGCTGATGGCACGGGCTCCAATGCCTCATCATCGAATTGAGGTAGTAATTTGCGCTTCGGGTAACTTTTGGGTGGTTGCTCGAGGCCGTATTCCTCGGCTGCCAGGACGTTAGTCCATCTATCATTGACCAGATCTTGATCAGCTTGAAGCTGTTGTTGCTTCTTTTTCAGGCTCCTTGTGGTGGCTCGAGAGGTTCCTCAGGCACGATAAAATCCTCGTTGCCGAGGCTCAGCTCATCCTCGGAGAGTGGAAGATAATTACTATCCTCCGAGTCTTCGTGCACAACCTGTTCGTCAGGGCTAACTCGCCCATCTTCCCGTTCATCCTGTTCGGAACTTGCCTCAACGGGGTCTTCATTGTCTCCGGCATCGTCTAGAGTATTGTTTTCTCCTGTGCCGGTATTGCTGTCTTTTTCACGGCGTGACTTAGAGCGGCGCTGCTGTCATCGGCGGTTTGGCTATATCTCAGGAGGTTTATATTCCACTGGGTCTTCTTTGTCATCGCCGTTAACTTCTTTGGGTGTGTCCACCATGTATACGTCGTAGGATGAGGTGGCCGTCCAACGCCCGGTAAATGGCGGGTTTTGGGCCTGCTCCTCTTCGGCAACGTCGTACGTACCGTCGATGTCTCCGGAGTCGTAGTCGACCATGTTGGTTAGATCTTCGACAGTGGCTATTAAGTGGGAGGTTGATGGGAGGCGAAATTCCCCGTCATCAGCCCCTAGTTCAAACCGGAAATAATGTGGTTGTGAGTCCCCTGCTAAAGAGAGGGTTTTTAATGAGTTTAGCACATCGCTTAAAGGTGAGTGCCGGAAGATGTCCGCGGAACTGAATTCGACGATCGGCGCCTGGTAAAGCTCGGCGGATGCGGATGCACGTAGTTCGGAACCAGTGGACGGAGATGAGTCCGGGGGTCCGGTGAAGCAAACCCCGCTCGAGGATGGGTCTGTGTGCGGCTCCAACGCCGCTGAGTCTGTGGCTTCCGTGGTAGGGTTAAGCTTTCTGTATTTGGATGGCGCAAGCTGCTATGGATCTAGGGCCAGAGCACTTACAGGTGCAGTCTCCTGAGCATGGCCCGATGACAGATTTAGGTCATGCTCATTGCGGTGGCAGGGAGCGGATGCCATAGGCTCAAATCCGTCGAAGATCATGTATCCGCGGATATCAGCGTCGTAGTTCAAGCTTCCAAACCTGACCTGACGGCCAGGGGCGTAGCTGTCGATCTGCTATAGATGGCCAAGCGAGTTGGCCTGTAGTGCAAAGCCACCGAGTATGAAGATCTTGCCAGGGAGAAAGACATCCCCCCGGGTAGCGTTGTTGTAAATGATGGATAGAGCCATCGAACCTTCTGATGACGGCACAATGGAACTCTCAATGAAAGCAGCAATGTCGGTGTCAAAACCGGCGGATCTCGGGTAGGGGGTCCCGAACTGTGCGTCTAAGGTTGATGGTAACACGAGACAGGGAACACGATGTTTACCCAGGTTCGGTACCTCTCTATGGAGGTAATACCCTACTTCCTGCTTGATTGATCTTGATGAATATGAGTATTACAAGAGTTGATCTACCACAAGATCGTAATGGCAAAAACTCTAGAAGTCTAGCCTATATGATTATGATTGTCTCTGCCTCTACGGACTAAACCCTCCAGATTATATAGACACCGGAGGGGACTACAGTTATACAATGTCAGTTACAGACAAGGGAATCTTTATATCCGAACGCCAAACTTACCATCCATGCCAAGGAGAGTCCCATCTAGACACAGGTGAGAGTCTTCGGTCTTGTGTCTTCATAGCCCATCAGTCCGGCCCATGTCCAACAGGCCGGATGCCCGATGACCCCTTAGTCCAGGAATCCCTCATTGACCACCTCCACCCTAGCACCAGAGCCCAAAACATGCTTGCTGATGCCCCCAGACGCCCCCTTCGCGGTGGAGTTCCATCACGGATAGAGTCCTTGGCCTTGGCCCCCGCAGCCTCCCACTCGCCGGTAGTCAGACTGCAGGTTGACCCATCTTCACTCTCCTGGTCATCGTCGGTAGGTGGCCGGAGGTGAGGAGGCACTACTAGGAAAAGGGCTATAGATGGAAATGACACTAATGGCGCACCAGACATGTGGTGCGCCATTAGTATATACTAATGGCGCACCATGTGTTGGTGCGCCATTAGTGTCCAAATACTAATGGCGCACCACATCCACGGTGCGCCATTAGTAACAATTTTTTTCATTTTTTTTCAAAACTAGTAATGGCGCACCGTGGATGTGGTGTGCCATTACTAGTTAACTAGTAATGGTGCACCACTCCCACAGTGCGCCACTAGTAAATTATTTTCAAATTTTTTCCCAAAGTTTTTCTATTTATTTTTTCAAAACTAGTAATGGCGCACCAGTGGACAGTGCGCCATTACTAGTTAAAACTTGTAATGGCGCATTGTCAACTGGTGCACCATTACTAAGTTTTTTTAAAAAGAAATCAGAATTTGTTTTATTGTTTTTTCAAAACTAGTAATGGCGCACCGTGGGTGTGGTGCGCCATTACTAGTTTAACTAGTAATGGCGCACCACCCCCATGGTGCGCCATTACTAACTTGGCCCAAAACGTACCGAATGCACCACCCCCCCCCCCCGGGTGGACCGCCTTTTCAGTTTTAAAAAAATAAAAGAAAATGATGGAAATGTCCAAAAAATGAAAGAAAATAAGTTTCCTATGTGATATATGGTCTAGTTGTTGGGAAAATTTACAAATATGAATTTCGACTTTGTTTGCAAAATCTCTCTGAAATTTGTAAAATGGGCATAACTTTTGCATACGAACTCGGATTAAAAAGTTTTTTATATGAAAAATCATCTACTCGAAAAGTTACATCCAAATTTAACTAGGGGAATCCCGTTAAACATTTTCAAAATCCCCAAAACCTAACAGAAAAAAGTTATGGGGCTTTTAAGATCTGGAGGGAAAAAAATTCAAAAAATTGGTTTCGAAAACAAATTGGTGCGTCACTAGTAACAGAAAAAAATTGGTTTCGACAAAAAATTGAATTATTTTTCAAAATATGATACGTAATATGACCGGGAAGTTTGAAATATTTTTTCAAAATTTCATCATACTCATGAACATGAACAAAGTCCTAGACATCAGCAAAGTTTAATAGGATTGATATGATAGATATATCAACAAGTTCTTGTGAAGTGAGGTGGTGCTGGGGTTGGATAGAACTATGAAGTTAAGCGTGCCTGGACTAGAGTAGTGTGAGGATGGGTGACCTTCCGGGAAGTTTGACCACAGAGTGCGATTTGACCTAAGATTAAGCATGTTGACTTGAGATTAAGCCATAGTGACCCGAGATTAAGAAAAAAAATAAAAAAATTGAAAAAAATTGAAAAAAAATTATTACTAATGGCGCACTTCTATGTGGTGCGTCATTACTAAGTCAGATAGTAATGACGCACCTCTAGGCATACTAATGGCGCACTACTGATGTGCCATTAGTATCTGGTATACTAATGGCGCACCAGTGGTGCACCATTAGTAAAAAATACTAGTGGCGTGATACTAATGGCGCACCAGTAGTGCGCCATTGATACGCAAAACTGGTGCGCCATTAGTAGGCCTTTTCCTAGTAGTGAGGGGACAAAGGGGTGGAGCAAGCGGCCCTCCCACCTCCCGCTCCACACGCATCATAAAGCCACTCATCTCGCGGAAAATCTCAAACATGCCGCTTACTTTTGTTGGATCCCTGCACCAGATTTTAGCATGGACCGGTGCCCCACGGATTCCTCCCATGTCCGGCCTAACAATTGTAAGCTCATCGATTAACACTACTGTCGGGGATATACCCCGCGGTATGACCCGGCCGCACCTGGCGGTTTACTTGAGACCCGGTTGACACTTGGCGATTCACTGACGACCCGCCCTGACCAGACGGTTTACAAGCAACCTGCCTGCACATTATGACTCATTGGTAACCAGGCGGGCGGGACACACGGATGACAAGGTCCAAGTCCCAGAAGGCCGGTTTATATTAATGGTGGGCCGGTTTTAAGAGGAAATGTGTCAAGGATATTTACCTTACAAGGAGTTAAGACCCGGACTTGTATCCGATTTGTATTAGAAGGTAGACTAGTCCTAATCGTAATAGGACTCCAGATGTAACCCGCCCCTTAAACTTATATAAGGAGGGACAGTGCTCCGGAAAGGGGGATGAGCAAGAAGAAACAATCTCTAGGACTACACACAAAGTGCCGGTGTACAGACGACTCTCTCATGAGCATAATGAGATCTAGCAACAAAGAACATGTAGGGCTATTACCGGATGATGTTTCTCGGGGCCCGAATTTGTCTAAATCCATGTCTTGTGTGTTGATCCACCCTGCGTCTCTCATCCCGATCAACCCCTCTCAAGTTATCACAAAGATGCGTTGGTCTCACGACTAAGTTCTCACATTAGGACATCTGTCGTGACAATTCCACAACATTTGGCGCCCACCGTGGGGCTCGCGTATGGTGATGTTGAGTTCTTGGAGAGATCTCTCATATGGATCGAGAAGCTTGTTTTTGACTAGATAGAGAAGAAAAAGAGGCATGCAGGATAACCCGGCATAGGGTAACTTTGGGCCAGCGCCGGCAAAGTTCATCGTTGAATCGTGACTAACTTTTGGAGCGGATAGTATGAGGTTAAAGTTCAAGAAGAGTTAGGGGTGTTGCGTTTATGTCCGTCCGCTGCCGCCGTCCTACGATCCGCCCAGTCCGGGTCAAAAGAAATTTTGAATACGTCGTTGCAAGTCCCAAGGAATAACATAGCGATGATGGCAGACAAAACTGAAAGCGTTTCATCGCTGTTACTTTTTATGGGAACACAAGGTTGAACCATTAGACCAGAAGAAAGCACTAGTCCAAACTAATTCCATCTCAAGCCAATCAGGCACGGGCTGATGTCATCGCCCGCCCGTGCTGCTGTTCCAAGCTAAGGATGCTACTCCACGACACGTGATCTAATGAGATGCCGCTTTACTACTGTCATTACAAGCAACTACAGGACCAAATTCCCGAGAAGAAAAAATTCGTTTGCTGTGGCCGCTGTTTTACACGTGAAAAGCAACCATCGAAAAGTCAATCACCGCTCATACACCAGTGAAAAAAGGGGGATTGGTCAAAGCAACTAGTACAACACGGAGTAAGATGGGAACTCGGGTTAGTCTCTGCCGCGGGCTCTGCATCCGCGACTGCGCCCTGACCCAGTGGGTTTGCCTCGGACGTTGACCCGCTGGTGCGCCCTTGCTGCTATACTCCAGGCACGGACTCGTTTCTGGCCGCTCTCGCTGGCCACCAGCGTTGGAATCCGAGTCGTTTTTTCAGCAGCCGTTCGCCTGCAAGCGCCGTCATGGCTGTTGAGTCGCCGTAAGCCGGTCTCCCCCGCCAGGTTACCAATGTTTGCCCCGCTGGCTTACTACCTCTCCGGGCGGCCTCATCTTACCGCCATGAGTCGCCGCTGTGTTTTTGTCCGGCCAGGCCGCCACACCTTCGATCTGCCTGACCAAAAGTTCTTCGACTATTAATCAGATCATGTCATGGAAAGAGATCGAGGACTATGGATGCGAGCACCTGCAGGCAAAACCTACATTACGGCATGCCTTGTTTATCCATCGAATCAAGTCTCAAACCACATGCATATACTATTCACTTTACATGTATCTCCAAACCACCTCGCTGTACGGAGGTGCCGTCGTTCTCGCACTCTGTCCCTTTTGTGGATGGCGTCAAGCTGTCACCTTCATCTCGCGCTCCCCTATGGTCTCCGTCGGGGCCGGATATTCAGTTCCGCGGTTGAACCGCCTCTGCTACAGTGCCGTCTAGAGTCGTTCAGTCTCGACCTGCCGCTGCTGCACCTTCTGCTGGTTTGCACCACGGTGTGTTCCGTCCGCGCAATTCGCCCGTGCTGCGTTACCGAGTCAAACCGCCGAAACCGCTGCTCGCATCGTACCTTGTGCTGATTTGCTGGCTGCCGCTGACTGCAGAGGGACACGCTGCGAAGACCAAAGGAGAAGAGCAACTGAGCAAGTACTCTGTTCATAAGGAGAAGAAAAAGATGGATGTTGTATATGCGGCCAGCTCCTGAACAGAGGCATATATTTGCTGATACTACAGGCAAAGGCTCCCAGGTCGTAAACTTCCCAGATTTGTCTAAAGCTACTGTTGCTAAGTACTATATGCTATCTACGTAAGATGTCAAACTTGATGCTACCCATGAGAGGGCCATTGAAGCGGAGTAAAAGTGGAGATGCTTCAGCTTATGTATGCCACTATCAACATCAACACCAGATGCCAGCGATTTTCGTCTGGATTTCTATCAGATAGTGTTTCGTCTGTTACCCAACTAAATTCCCCTCAAACAGTTTTTGCGTTCACTGCCCGGCCTTAACAGAGCTGGCCGAAGGGCGCATGAACAGCCATCTCAGGATTTATGTGTTAAAAAAATATAGAAGAAGAAGGGTAACAAGCCGGGACAATAGCAAAGTCGGCCGCTCCAGGTCCCGAGAACGAGGCCTCCACGTTGCCAGGAAACAATGCATGCACGCGCAGCCGAGGTGCCACTTCAATCACAAGAGCGTTGCACATACTGCTTCACTTATCTGTGGGATTTAAGCAAAGGCAAAGTCCACATGACCCGGAGGATCAATCCTGAGCCGCCCTGTGCTGTGCTTTAAACCGCCACCTCCACTGCAGCCATACAAGTGTGGCTAAATCATAGCTGCAGTTATTGGAGGTGATTTATGGACGTTATATCCAACCAATTTTTCGTCCAGACAAATCAGATGAAAGCTGTCCAATCAATTTTTATTGATACATTTTTATTTTCTTTGAGAACAATTACTCTCGTTTGTATAAATTCTTATGCAGAATTCATAATGGCAAACGAGACCATCAAACTATAGCCTTTGCCTACATCGATGGATTAATGGACAGGGTCAATTATAACCCACCGAGATTCAACATATTCCAGCAATCCACTAGTCATATCATGGTCAAGCATGGAGAGTCTCAAGCCAACTCCTTGAGTAGTCTTAACACTCGGGGCTACAATGACATGACTCAACAAATGTTGCCAGTTTCAGCAAAATTCAAGAAATTCGGGTCATTGGAGGGTAAAATAACCCGGCCCTGGAGGCTACTGCCTGGTTGGTGAAAATTTAAAGGCGGTCAGAAAATTTCCAGCTTAAAAATGTGATTGACAATCAAAAAGTTCCGGCTCAATAGAAGAACTCCGGGTTATCACGAAGAATTCCGACTCAAGGTAAATTTCTCTCCCATAATCTTTGAAGCTCTCAATATCCGGTTTAAGAATTTCTGGTTCAAAAAGAATTAACCTCTCGCAAGTTCGAGTTTAAAGGCCGTTGGAAAATTTCCGGCTAACAATGAAGATTCCGGTTTAATATCCGGTTCAAGGGAAAAATGTTCTCCCACAAAGCTTTGAAGCTCGTGAATCCGGTTCAAAATCCGGTTCAAGTTCAAGAAAAAGTTATCTCTTGCAAACAATTAAAGATTGCCAAAGAGAACTTGCTGCCATGATGCACGGTTCAAACATGGGCATCTTGCCTTATTGGTTTATCATATTATTGTGCGGGCTTCCTGCTTGTTGATCACAGCAGTGACTACCCTATTAATACGGCTATCAAGCCAATATTTTCATAAGAGCACACCTCTGGTTACTTCTGTAATCCGGCTATCAAGCAAATATAATCATAAGGGACCAAAGAGAGTCTGTTGCAAAAGTACAGCTCAAACATAGGTGCCCCTTGAGCATAGCTCACAATAATCACTTGGGGGCTTGGTCGTATTCAAACCGTAGCTACACCTCTTGATCGGCGTAAGGCCACCAGGGAAATCACTTGGGGGCTTGGTCGTATCCGAACCATAGTTACACCTCTTGATTAGCATAAGACCAAAAGGAAATCACTTGGGGGCCAAAGAGAGTGTTGCAAAAGCACAACTCAAACATAGGCACCCACTGAGCACAACTCAAAATATTACTTGGGGAATCTTTGCTTCGCAATGAACAAAGAATCTACACTTGTAATAGGCCATCAAGCCATGGCTTGGAAGCCTGGTGTATACACCTAAAACCCCGGGTTAGCCTGCCTTTTTAAGTAAGCCACTCCGTCCAGGTAAACCTGGTATGACCCGCCGAACTTTTGACAAGTCAATCTCATAGATCCTGAACTTGTCAAAGTTAAAACGACGATTGGTTAAAGATTGAGGTCCATCTTAAAAGGCTTTGTAAAATGGTTTAACTCAGCGGCCTGGTAGCCCATGAAAAGCATCGACTACTAGTTTTCATATGCTTTTATTTGCCAAGTTTTTTCTCCTTTGATGAGATTTATTATGGTTTTGATAAACCAACGTTCATTAACCCGGCTCAGCTTTCAACTACAAGTTGTCAGTACATGATCAATTATAATCCAGCGCTTATTAACCCGGTCTGGTTTTGACTATAAGTCGCCAATATTATATATGGATAATACGATGTTTATCACAACTCGGTACAGTTTTACGATAAACCGGCAAGACATGCGAGGAGTTATCAGTACTCAAAATTTGGGTCATCACCCTTACTACAAAAAGTTGGTAAACCAATGATGTGATTCAATGTCACAGGTATGATATATTTCATATTTGATTATTCTTAAGTGCAGCCTTGGTTATAAACCCAGGTTATATGTTGGGCATCGTGACCCGTCCGACGGTAAACCACCAGGACACTTTAAACTTGTTGTATGCAGAAACAGGTTGAATAAAGCATGATTATAAATCAGCAGCGTTTATTAACCCGGCCTGGCTTTCGACTATAAGTCGCTAATATGATGATAAATTATCTAGTATTTATTAACCCGGACTGGCAAGGGATTATAAGTCGCCAGTATATATTTGGATTGCGCCATTGGAATCATGCGCTCATAAATCATTGGATTATATTATTCAAATCTTCAAATAGCCAACATGGCTGGATTTTATTATGGTTATTAGTAACCAGTGTTATGATTAAGGTTTTCAAAGCCGCTTTAGCGCAATGGATATGATTTATTCTATAATTGAAGGAATAGTCTCGAGTCGCTGCAGGCTTACGACACGGCACTTGGGGGCTACATTATTCAAGTTGAGATTACATCAAATATGCAAGTCTCATGTCGCTGCAAGCATGCACCATGACACTTGGGGGCTAATGCAAATTCATTTTTTGCTCACCTTATTGAAGACCCGACTCATCACATTGTAATGAGCCGGCCCTTGGGGGCTACCAATTGCTCCTATCAACAATTCAAGGTACACAAGATAAATCCATTATATTGAAGGGTCCATTGCTTAGTTGATAAAGCACAAAAGCTCTTAACCTTGTGGACGTGGGTTCAAGCCCTACGATGGAGGCTACATTATAAGATGTTATTTTCATTCAAGTATATATCAAGTCCCTGCTCATTATTGCATAATGACCCGGCCCTTGGGGGCTACACATCACTGCTCAAATCTACATGATTATATTTACAAAGTCCCTGCTAATTATTGCATAATGACCCGACCCTTGGGAGCTACACTGGTTGAAGTTTTTATGAGCATAAGGCAATTTCAAGTCCTAGGTTGCTGCAAGCATGACAACCCGGCACTTGTGGGCTACATATATGGAGTATTCAGTTTTTACTAGTGACTGAGATGAACAACATGGATTTCTTCAAAGTGGCAATAATTATATGGAAACAAGTCTCAAATCATCACTCTGTTCTGTTCAACACTTGGGGGCTACATGTAATATGGATATAAGGGAGAAATATCTTCCAATTTTCAGTTTTGAGCGAACCAGATTGACCCGGCATCACCAATCATTATGACCCGGTGTCTGTAACAATCATAACCCGGCGTCATCAATAATCATGAACCAGTGTTGGCAACAATCATGAACCAGCGTTGGAAATAATCATGACTCGGAATTATCAGTTTTTATAACCCGGCGATTTTGGAAATCATAGATCGGCAAGTTCTATATTTTCAAGCCAGCTGAATATCAGTTGAATATTTGAAGACCAATATTTTTGTCAAGTCAGAGCATTGAAGGCCGAGTCAAATGGATTCTTTATTTACAAAAATTTTCCTGCAAGCAAATTGATTATGAAGCTGGTCTATTGAACCGGATTTTCTAGAAGTAGGAAATGACAAGGACTTAAGGATGATCAAGTGTCGGTTTATAAAACCAGAGCACAACCCGCCGGATTTGTTCTTGTGTTTATATTGCAGATCAGTTTAGCATGGATAAATCCAAATTAAACTGGGGGCTAATGTCGGGGATATACCCCGCGGTATGACCCGGCCGGAAATATGACCCAGCCGGACTTGGCGGTTTACTTGAGACCCAGTTGACACTTGGCAATTCACTGGCGACCCGCCCTGACCAGACGGTTTACAAGCAACCTGCCTGAACATTATGACTCACTGGTAACCAGGCAGGCGGGAAAGACGGATGACAAGGCCCAAGGCCCAGAAGGCCGGATTATATTAATGGTGGGCAGGTTTAAGAGGAAAGGTGTGAAGGATATTTATCTTACAAGGAGTTAAGACCCGGACTTGTATCCGGTTTGTATTAGAAGGTAGACTAGTCCTAATCCTAATAGGACTCCACATGTAACCCGCCCCTTCAACTTATATAAGGAGGGGCATGGCTCCGAAAAGGGGGACGAGCAAGAAGAAACAATCTCTAGGGCTAGACACAAAGAGACGGTTTATCGGTGACTCTCTCATGAGCATAATGAGATCTAGCCACAAACAACATGTAGGGCTATTACCGGATGATGTTTCCCGAGGCCCGAAGCTGTCTAAATCCTTGTATTATGCGTTGATCCACCCAGCGTCTCTCATCTCGATCAACCGCTCTCAAGTTATCACAAAGATGCGTTGGCCTCACGACTAAGTCCTCACACTAGGACATCTGCCGTGAAAATTCCATGACAACTACCTTTCACACCACCCGCAGAAATTCCTTGATGAGAGGGGCTTGACGAAGCTTGTCTAGTATTCCGGTGATCCGCAGCGGCACTCCTGCAGCCAAGACACCACGTGCGGCTCGGAGAAAGGCTCTCCCACCTCCGCCTTGTGAACACTGATAGGAAGCTTAATGGTGGCGCTCTTCTTAGCCATCCGAAGGGCTTCCCTGGATGGGTACACCACTGAGAAGCAATTAATTTGAATTTGGCGCACTTGCTAGTCCACTCCGAATCCCACATGTCTCCTAGGTCAATCTTGGCTGAATCCTCCATGGCATCACCGTCGGTCACCACCAACGATGCCACATTGGCTGGCAGGTTAACCTCCGCATCAGCGCCCCCCTCAAGCATATAGAAGCCCTGATCTTTCACCCCAAAACCGTACATCACAAGATCCGGCTTTGCTTGTTAGGATGGGCAGTTGTTCGAGGTGTATCCCTCCACCTTGCAAACGAAACACAACGGAGGAAACTCGCACCCCACCTCGTAATGACCCACTCTACCGCACTATTTCGGCGTTCTGGGAACGGGGGTCCCCACACTTGCCTGCTTGCGGCCCATGGCGTGGCTCCTCTAGTGGCCTAGTGCGGCCCATCTTCACCAACAAACACTTAATACCCTCATGAGGCGGACGACACAAGACCTCCTCAGGGGCAGCCTCGCTAGGCTGGCTCGCGAGGAACGTAGAGATCAAGGCGAGGGGCACCTCGTGAGGTTTCCGTGACGTGACGCATGACGACCAAGGCCAGGCGGGCGCCAGCGGGCGCAGAGTACTGGTTTCCTCTTTGGTGCTAAAGGAGCAGGCACAGGCGAGGAGTCCCAAGGCATCAGGCAACGATTTTCATATCGGTGCAACAAGACCAAGACCAGCAGGACGGCAGGATGGAGGTCATCGCGGAGCCCACGATGGCGTCACCACCAGAGCCTTTGGCAGGCGAAGACCAACTTTTGTCAGGATAGCTTGTACTAGCTATCCCACATTAAATTGGCCGTTGTGGGATCCCTTCCCGCCTAATATTTGGGAAGAGGACCAGGGCCTCTATAAATATGATTAGCCACCAGCATAGGGGAGGGATGGCATCCGTTCCACCCTTATACGCACCAGCTCACCGAGCTTGAGAACACCTCTCTCAGGAGGCTGTTCTTCCCTTGTACTTGTTCATCCTCAGCCTACAAGGTAATCCACCACACCACACTGGAGTAGGGTATTACACCACATCGGTGGCCCGAACCAGTATAAACTCTTGTGTCCCTTGTTCTTCAGGTTCGGCGAGTTAGGTTTTGAGATCATTGTGAGAGCATGAGCTGGGGGGAAAGATCTTTGCATGCAACCCAGTGTTCAAACCTCAAGGGTTTTGCTGGAACCCGAAATCCGACATTTGGCACGCAAGGTAGGGGTGCGCCGGAGCTTTCTTTCCATCGGTCAACGCTCCACCGCCTCCACGCTTTGTTCCCATGGCAGGCGTTGCTCCTCCGGCTGGGGCAAAAGGTACCCATGACGTTGCTAGGGGGCTCAGAGCTTTCACCCACGGCTTGCGGCGGGTGCAGTGGCCGCGCAAGTGCAAGCTAGAGATGCCGCCTCACTACGACGGTGCGGCGGATCCGTCGGCTTTCCTGCTAACATACGAGGAGGCCGTCCTGGAAGCTGGAGGCGACAACAAGGTCATGGCCAACTGGGTCCCCATGGCCCTCGCCGGCGTGCCGCGCACCTGGCTACTCACCCTCCCAGAATCCTCAGTGGTGTCTTGGGAGGAGCTGCACGGCCTCTTCTTCGCATGATTCGTGGCACCAGCGCTCATCGCCGTCGCAACCCTCCTTGGCGTCTGACAAGCACCGCCCTCGAACCGCCACACCAAGTAGTTCTTCTCCCAGATCGGTGCAGCCTCCATGCAGCAAGGAGCTCCCCCAGGTTGGGCGGCGCCCCAGGCCGACCTCACCTTCGACTCGAGGGACCACCCCGTCACCACCACTAGCTTGGGCGTGCTCCCAATGCTCTGCACGCCCACCATCAGCAACGTAGCCGTCACCAAGACCCTCATCGATGGAGGGGCCGGCCTTAATGTGCTCTCCGTGGAAACTTTCGGCTTGCTTCATGTGCCGCATGAACGGCTTCGCCCCACCAATTCCTTCTTTGGGGTCGGCGGCGGCTCTGCTAGCCCCCTAGGGCAGATCCGCCTTCCTGTAACCTTCGGCACCCGCGATAACTACCTCACCGAGCTTATCGACGTGGACATCGCCCGCATCGGCCTCCCGTACAACGCCATCCTCGGGTACCCGACCTTGGCACAGTTCATGGCAGCTACCCATCCTTCTTATAACCTCATGAAGATGCCAGGGAGCAATGTCATCCTCACCGTGGCTGAAGACACCAAGGAAGCTCTATTGGCACTCAAGCTTGCCTTCAGGGCCGTCGCGGTAGCACGCCCGGCCAACAAGGGCACTCCCGGAGCCAAGGAGGTCGCACGAGCAAAGATGAAGCAGCTCTTCACTCAAAATCGGGCCGAGATGAAGCAAGTACCGATCGAGGAAGGTGGACCCTCAGGAGCGACCTTTACCATAGGCGCCAACCTGGACCCGGTTCAAGAGGAGGCATTGGTTGGGTTCCTACGCGCGAACAAGGAGGAATTCGCTTGGGAACCCAAGCAGCTGGTAGGGGTCCCGAGGGGGGGATCGAGCATCACCTAAGGCTGTGCCCCAATGTGCGCCCTGTGAAGCAGAAGGCGCGTCGGCAGTCAACAGAGAAGCAGTCGTTCATCATCCAGGAGACGCGCAAGAGGGAAGCAGCAGGCGTCATTCACGAGGTCCGGTACCCGGAGTGGCTGGCAAACCCCGTCATCGTGCCAAAGAAAGGCGGAAAGAAGCATGTGTGTGTCGACTTCACCAACCTCAACAAGGCCTGCCCCCAAGACCTGTTCCCGCTTCCGCACATCGACCAGACTGTTGACTCCACAGCCGAGTGCTACCTGCTGTGTTTCCTGGACGCGTTCTCAGGCTACCACCAGATCAAGATGGCAGTGGAAGATGTGGAGAAGATGGCCTTCCTGACCCAATGCGAGGTATAATGCTACACTTGCATGCCGTTCGGGCTGCACAACGCAGGTGCGACCTTCCCACGGCTGATGCACATCGCCCTAGGTCAGCAAATCGGGAGAAAAGCTTAAGCCTACGTCGATGATATCGTGGTAAAATCTCAGGAGGCAAGAACTTTGATTCAGGACCTGGAGGAGACTTCGCAAGCCTGCGCCAGGTGGACCTACGACTCAACCCGGAGAAGTGCGTGTTCGATGTTCCCTCTGGCAAATTGCTGGGCTTCCTCGTGTCCCACAGGGGGATCGAGGCTAACCTAGAGAGGGTCAAGGCGATAGAAGACATGAGCCCACTGCAAAATCTCAAGGAAATGCAGAAGCTTGCGGGTCGCGTCACCTCTCTAGGGCGCTTCATCTCCAAGCTGGGTAGCGCGCCTTGCCTTTCTTCAAGCTGATGAAGAAGGAGGGCCCGTTCGAATGGACCCCAGAGGCCGACCTAGCGTTTCAAGACATCAAGAGATACCTGACTAGCCCTCCGGTGATGGTGGCACCTCATCCCCTCGAACCCCTGGTGCTTTACCTTGTCGCCACTCCCTACTCTGCCAGCGCAGCATTAGTGCCGGTCCGGGAAGAGAGCCAGGCCAAGGGCTCGCTGCGCCGTGCCGCACCTCCGACCGGGGCGATACGACACCAGGAGGATACCACAGAGGCTGCGACAGCGTCAACAAATGATCAGGCCCGGTAGGGCAGCGTCCTGAAGCTTGCAGAGGCCCCAATGGATGACCAGGCTTCTGAGGTCCATCACCTTAGGAGACGCCCCGACCTCCGGCAAACACGGGCTGCATCAATGCTCCCGCCCTCGTCGAGCACCCAGTGTACTTCGTTAACACGGTGCTGCGGGATGCGAGGGCGTGATACCCCATGCCATAGAAGCTTCTGCTCGCGCTCCTGGTGGCCTCACGTAAGCTGCGCCATTATTTCCAAGGCGACCCGATCAAAGTCGTCTCGGCTTACCCACTAGAGAGGGTGCTCCGGAGCCCTAATGCTGCGGAAGGGTCGCCGAGTGGAATATCGAACTTCAGGCATTTCAGCTTGAGTTCAGCACAACCAGGGTCATCAAGGGGGCTGCCCTAGCCGACTTCGTTGCCGAATAGACCGATGTGCCGGAACCTGAAGATGGCATGAGCCTGTCTCTCTCGCCAGGAAGTGAAGCACCAGATGGTTGGGTCATGTACTTCGACGGTGCCTTTGCGGACCAAGGTGCGGGGGCTGGAGCCATGCTCATCTCGCCCACCCAAGATAAGCTCTACTAGGCGTGAGCTCTGCTTCTAGTGGGGTGAGAAGGTCTCAAACAACATTGCAGGGTACGAGGGGTTGATCGCCGGTCTCAAGGCACTGACGGCCTTGGGAGTGAAGCGTCTCACCATCAAGGGCGATTCCCAGCTCCTCGTCAACTTCTCCAACAAGGTGTACGAACCAAGGGACGAGCACATGGAAGCGTACCTCACGGAGGTGCGTAAGATGGAGAAGCAATTCTTGGGTCTAGAATTGTAGCACGTCCCACACGACACCAACAAGGAGGCTGAATAAATCGCCAAGAGGGCGTGAAGGCGGTTACCCCAAGAACCTGGTGTCTTCGAAGAGTGACTCTTCAAGCCTTCGGCGACCCCTGCGGACGCGGAGACTACATCAGCTCGATAAGAGCTCCCTCAGCCACCAGCCTCGGGAGCTCCCGCTTGCGGCCCGGCCTTAGGAGTGTGTCTTCTCCTGGCGCTCGAGTCTCGGGAGGGGTGCTGGACCGAGGAATTCAAGGTGTATCTGCTGCATGGGATGCTGCTGGAGAAGGAGGAAGAGGCGGAGCGTGTGGCCCGGCAGGCTACGGCATACTGCATCCAGGACGGTGAGCTGTACAGAAAACGACCAAATGATGTTTCCTTGAGATGCATCTCTAGGGAGCAGGGGAGCGAGTTGATGGCTAACATACACGGTGGAGACTGCGGGCATCACTCCTCGTCGCGTACCCTGGTCGGCAGGGCGTTCCAAAGCGGGTTCTATTGGCCCACGGCACTTAACGACACGATCGAACTGATAAAGTCATGCGAGGCCTGCCAATTCCATGCCAAGCAGATCCATCAGCCATCTCAGGGCCTCCAGACCATCCCGCTCTCATGGCCATTCACGGTCTGGGGCTGGATATCCTAGGCCCGTTCCCACGAGCACCTGGGGGCTACTGCTACCTCTACGTCACCATCGAGAAGTTCACCAAATGAGCAGAGGTGGAGGTCGTCCGCACCATCTCGACCAGGTCCGCAGTTAAGTTCATCAAGGGCCTTGTGAGCCGGTTCAGGGTCCCTAACCGCATCATCACCGACAATGGTTCGCAGTTCATGAGCAATCTCTTCAAGACATATTGTGCTAACCTTGGAACGCAGATCTGCTACGCTTTGGTGGCACACCCTAGGATCAATGGCCAAGCCGAACGCGCCAACGCGGAGGTCCTGAGAGGCCTCAAGACCAGGACCTTCAAGAAGAAGCTTGAGGCATGTAGTAGGGGCTGGCACGACGAGCTCCAGTCCATGCCGTGGTACATCCGCACCACCGCCACCAAGCCAACAGGCGAGACCCCTTTCTTCCTCATCTACGGAGCAGGAGCGGTTCTCCCTCACGAGGTCAGGCATCACTCCGTGCGGGTCCTGGTGTTTGATGAGACGCAGCAGGACGCCATGCGCGGGATGGACCTTGTGCTGGGGGAGGAACGCCGCTGTGAAGCCTCGCTCCGAGCGGCAAGATACCAGCAGGCGCTACGATGGTACCACTGTCGTAGCGTCTGCTCCAGGACGCTCGAGGTGGGTGATGTCGTCCTGAGGCGGGTGCTCTCCAGGGAAGGGTGCACAATCTCTCACCCATGTGGGAGGGCCCGTTTAGGATCGCCCGCGTCTCCATGCCTGGCACCGCGCGCCTGGAGACGCAGGACGGGATCCCCATCCAGAACGCCTGGAACATCCAGCACCTCCGAAAGTTCTACCCAGTCACAGCCCTAGCTCAGCCCCTATTATCCTTGCTTGATCTTGTTACATCATGTTTAAATTTGATTTAAAGTTGAAATGGGGATTGACCAAACCCTAGCACCAAAAGAACTCAACTAGGTTCAACCTCAAAAGACTTTCATTGAACCCAAAGTGCCTCAAGAAAAGTTCATGATTTTTTGTTAAGGTATCAACCTCTGCCAAAAATGATGAATAGATTTCTAGGACATTTTTGGATTTTTGAATTAACTCATATTGTATTTGAGTTGAAGCAAATAAATCCTATAATTATTTTTATTGCTCCAATCATTCTGAAACATTTTGTGGAGTTTTGGAATAATCCATCTTGCATCCACAAATAATTTCAGAAGCAACAAAAATGGTTTAGTATTAGTACTAAATCAAAACAGAGCAAAACAAATAGAAAACAGAAAGAAAAATAGGAAAGAAGAAAACCCACCTGACTTACCTGGCAGCCCAGATGTTCTGGCCCAGTAGGTCGGCCCAGCCGATTGGCAGCGCCAGTCACCCCCAACCTCTCGCCAGGAGGCTAGGGGCGCGTGGTGGCCGCGCGCACGCACGCGTTGTACCACCTCCTGCTTGCCACCGACCACTTGGAGCTGGCTAAGGATGCCACACACTCTCCCGACCTCTCTCGCACTCTCCCTCGCCCTCATCCCCTCCTCTATCGCTTTCTCTCACGCGCACGGTCGAATGCCACCATCGTCGCCGCTTGCAGTTGCCGTGGCCAGAGCCACCTCCTCGCCCTCCGCCCGAGTCTAGAAGCTCTACCTCTTCTGCCTCGTCTTCTCCGTCGACTCACGCGATGCCGGACACCTCGAAGCGCCACCCCCGACGCCTTCTTCTTCCTCGGGTCGCCGAGATCGCTGCCGCCCCGCTAGCTTTGGACCTCCTCTAAGCTCTCTGTCTACACTGCTGCAACCACCGTGAGCTCCTGCCCGTCCCCCCTATTTCATTTTGCTTGTTTCTGTGTCATAGCACTCTCAGCCGTGAGCTCCGAGCTCCGGCCGCCGCCATGGCCGACGAAATCCATGCTCCTATGCTCTCCCGCTTGCCCCATCACCACAAACATGCTCACTGCGTCCCCAGGAAGCAAACGCGCCGCACCCGCTCGAGCCCGAGCTAAACCACCGCTAAACCTCGACGCCGGTGACACACCCGGCCACCCCAGGACTTCCCAAAGCCACCAAACAATGCGCCTCATTGCGCCGCTTCCAATGCACCCAGCCACGGGAGCTCCCATTGTCGGAGTTGGCCGGACGGGCATCGTCGTCGTGCTGTGCTTAGCACTGGTGTTTAGCTGCCGACGTGGCACCGTCATTAGCGGCTAAAGACCCCGCTAATTAACCCCCTCTCTCACTGACATAGGGGCCCCATGCCCAAATTAACCCTGGGATTTATTCCCTGTTATTTTAGATTTATCCAGCCGGCCCCACATGTCAGTTTCACCCTGCCACGTCAATGTTGACCTGGCCCCACTGGTCAACCTCTGTTCTCGCCCGGTGCCACTGACATGTGGACTCCACACGTCAGGTTTGACCTAGAGCCGGTCTGTTGACCTGCTATCATCACCGTGATGTAATGCTGACGCAGTAAATCTTTTTTGGAATTTAAATAAATCAGGAAATGATTTATGAATTCCAGAAAATAGTTAAAACTTCTAAAAAATCATAGAAAATAATCTATAACTCAGATTGAAATGACTTATATATTAAAAATGATCAGAAAAATCCAAAGAATCTGTTTATGACATTTTCATGCATGTTTGAACAACTTACAACCACTGTTTATGACAATTTGAATAATTGGCATTTTAAATGTCCCATGTGGAGTTTGAACTTGAACCTAGTGTTCAAACCAACTCCATTTAAATCGCTGCTAGTTGCATGAGCTCAAATCACATCATATTACCATGTCACATTCATGCATCATATTGTTGCATCACATTGATTGTGTTTCTTCTCTGTTGCCGGTATTTGTCCCCTCTCAGTAGAGGTGGTTCTGACAATGAGTTCGATGACATCGATGAAGAGATATACTATCTTCAGAAGTGCCAGGCAAGCAAAACCACCTTGTTCATTCCGATACAATCCCACTCTCTCGCTCCTGCTCTCTTTTACTACATTAGGACAACAACGTTTCAACTGTTACATGCTACGGTAGTTGAACCCCTTTCCTCTGCTTGACCTGTCATTGCCACAGTAAATAGATGAAACCCACTAGCATGAGTAGGAGTTGTTTGAGCCCTGATGTGCCTACTCATTCATGCTTGTTTGTCGTGCCTGCTACTGCTTAGAGTTGAGTCAAGTTTGATTCCTCGGGGATGAATTGGAATGTGGTAAACATGTCCTATTGTTGAGACCTAAGTGTGTGAACATGATTTCGTAAAGGTAGCGATGAAAGGCCATGTAGGAGTACACGGTGGGTTGTCTCATTGCAGGCGTCCTTAGGAACTGAGTTATGTGTTTGTGATCCATGAACATTTACTACCACGCATTGGAATCCTTAAGTGCCCCTCTCGACTTATTAATCAACGTGATCTCTGTCCAGGAGTTGCAACTAGTTTCCGGTGTTTGTAGGTTGTGTTAGTAGTCTACCAAGTGGCACCCGGTACAGGTTGGATTGGGATAGACTAGGCACCGTGGCACGGAGTACCAAGCGTAGATCCATTCGTCGAGGTGGGCTTGGGAACCCTGCACACATCGTTTGGGGTCATGAGCGACACCCCGGTCGGATCTCCTTGCGGACGGAACCCGAATAGGTGATAAACCTAGACTATAGACTTGCGTGGTTAGTCAGGTCGTGGCCGACTCCCTCGCCAGGCTTCTGCTTGAAGGTTGTCGAGATACACGACGTGTACATGGTGGTAAGTGGCGAGAGCGTGTGTGAAGAAGTACACCCCTGCAGGGTTAACATCATCTATTCAAATAGCCGTGTCCGCGATAAAGGACTTCTGGTTTGCCTGTACAGCTCATAGACAAATGAAAGTGGATTCTCTAAAATGCGCAAGATAAGTGTGAGTGCTATGGATGGCGTTCTCGTAGGGAGACGGGAGCGGATCCGTAGTGGAGTATTGATATGGTGAATATGTGGACTCCTGTGTGCCACCTCAAAGAGTTACTCGCAGTCGTAGTTCAGGATAGCCACCGAGTCAAAGCTGGCTTGCTGCAGTTAAAGTCCACCACCCCCTTTGTTAATACTGATGCATATGTAGCTACCTCTGATGTAAGTCTAGATGGGTACATTTGTACTCACGTTTGCTTAATTTATGTTTTTGCAGAGAGACTTCAGTCTCGCTAGTAGTGCCGCGTGGACTTCGACGTTTAGCTTGTTACCTCAGCTACGATCTTGTGCCCTCGGCAGGGTCTTGTAGACAGTCAAGCTTCTTAGCCTTTTTATTTTGTAGTTGTCTGTACTCGGACAAGATAAGCTTCCGCATGTGCTTGTTGCTTGTATGACTTGAATGCTGCGTCAGCAGACCCATGTTTCTAATATCTGGCTCTTCGGAGCCTAATGAATAAATACTTTGAGTTGTAGAGTTTTGTTGTGATTCCATGTTGTATTTACACATATCAGGCATATTGTGTGTATGATTGAAATGCTTGGTATATGTGGGATCCGACAACCTAGTTGTTTATCCTTGGTAGCCTCTCTTATGGGGAAATATAGTCTAGTGCTTCCACTAAGCCATGGTAGTCTGCTACATCCTGGTTTACCGGAGTCCTACTAGCCCAGTTACTATTGCTCCAGAACACTTAGACTAGCCGACATGTGATCCACTTCGTTGCTGTGTCTGTCCCTTCGGGGAAATGTCACGCGGTGATTTCCAAAGTCCTGCTAGCCTGCTACAGCCCCGGTTTCCGGAGTCCTGTTAGCCCAGTTGCTACAGCGTGGATTCACATGTTGATGACCGACACGTTCGAGACTGGGTCATGTATGCCTGTCCCCATAAGTTAGTGCCACTTTGGGTTCACGACTAGTCATGTCAGCCTGGGTTCTCTGTCATATGGATGTTAGCGACACTATCATATACATGAGCCAAAAGGCACAAACGATCCCGGGCCAGGAAAGGTGGCACCCATGGGAATACCGTGCGTGAGTCCGCAAAGTGATATGATGTGTTACATGCTAGATCGGTGTGACTTAGAATCGGGGTCCTGACAGCTTTGGTATCAGAGCCTGACTGCCTATAGGGTTACCAAGCCAAACTGGTCGAAATTGAGTCTAGAAATGCTTTAGTTATATAAGGGAATTGATTGTGGAAGGGAACGTGAGGCTCTTTTTACTCCTTTACCCTATGCCCTTCTGATCCGAGTCATCCTATCTTTCCTACGGGTTAAGGAACTAGGCTTCTCATCTTTCTATCAGGATCATGTCTTACTAATCCATAGACTCTTATAGGATTGTTAGTCCCAAGTCTCAGTTCAGTTTCTACTACCTCAGTGTGATAACAGTTGGTCTCGGAACCTTGATTTTGTGATGTTGAGTGGTTATGCCACCATTTTGCAGGAGGTCTCAATTCTTTTTGAGCATTTACAGTCGTTATGCTGTCCGAGTCATCCCAGGTTTCCAAATAGTCTGATGCATTTGCAACTCCCTTCTTTCTGTTCCCGGTGTTCCTTTGGGCCATATTAACCACACTAACTAGTGTGTTGAGGCACTCTGTCGCCTCGACATATATGTTGGATCTATTAGTATGACCCTAGGCATCTTAGAGAACCACTTAGTAATCCAGCCATGTTTTGTGTTCATAGTGCGATGATTCTGGCCATCATTCTCGAAAGTATCATGTGATTCCATTTAGTTAGTAGGCATTCTATTCCTGGGTTTTTGAACCTGAGATTCACTCTACTTATCTCGTGTTGATATTGTTTGCTAGTTCCTCTAGGATATTAGTAACCTTGTGATAGTCTTCGAGGTCCGTGGTATATCATTCTTCCAAATACCATGGATCAATGTGGCAGAAGTTCTTTGAACCAAAAGATCACAATAGTAGTGCTCTTGATGAGTTCTCGATTCTATATTGTGAACCTGCCAGTCGTACATTTTGGCATGGGTTATCCGGAAGAAACATGTTAATTTATTCAACACGCCAACCGATGCATCTACAACTTATAGAAATTATATGTTCCTCTGAGTTGTTCCTTTTTAGTTGTATTCTGACCCTCTTGTATCAATTATTGGTCAAGAATAGTTGTGCATTCATGTTATTGATGCCTATTATTCTTGTGGTCTGTCAAGCCATTCTATTCCGGAATGACTAGGGGAAACAAACTCCAGTGCCTTGTCCATTTCTAGGATTGGGTCAAAGAAGTTGTATTCCGCGGATCAAATTGCCAATCCAGCCTTTGATCTATTCTACCTTGGGGTATTACCATCTTTATGTCAGGAATGTCATGGGAATTGCACCACGTCCTATGAACTCTTGATACAGTGATACCTCTCCCCATCATCGTTCATTCCTCGATCTTCGTGTTATTGTAACCGGAATACCGACAAGTGAATTATGATGCATGAAATCAATACCCCTAGCAACCCTGTTGCTTGGTAGTAAATGGACAATACTCTCATTCTTAGTGTGCTGGTTATTGAATCATCATCCTAAGATTGATCGTGCTACCTAGTCCATATTTCCTGGTGCACTCTTCGATCAAATAGTTAGGATTGTGTCAATCCCTTTCTTATTTGATCACATCATCTTGCCTCGAAAGCAAAAATGCTCCCAAGCTTAATAACATATCAGTGGTTCATGATTTTTTGAATACCTTCTCGGAAGTATTTCGAAGTTTTCCCCTCTCACTGTTATGTTGAGCTCAAGATCAAGTTGGTTTTCTTATAAACCACCCCTTCTCCAAGAATCTGTGTTGGATATCCCTGAGCTTGTTGGTTGAGGTAGACAACAACATGGAGAGTTGGAAGATGAACGCTTGTCCCGCTTAGTTCATCTCCAAAGGGATATCCTTGTGTTTGTGTGTTTGTTGAAGGAAGATGATATCTTCATGATTGGTCCTTGTGATCAGTTGTTGGATCTATTGTCTTGTCAAAACTTTGATTTGAGTGTGGGCTATCGCCAAATAAAATTCAGAACCAACTATATTCGTAATGTTTTCTTACTCGTGGTTGTTTCCTTGAGCATACATCGTTATATCTTTTAGGTCTGACCCATACTATCACCTTGTTCACATAGCTGTGGAATTCCATCTTCCTGGAAATATCAATGATTTGTTGTTGAGCTCATCAATAACATTTTATCTTGTCCCTGATTCATGTTGAACATCTAAGTTAGTATTGGAAACTTTTGTAAGCATTTCTTCATGCTAGCTCATGAGGTATATGTTCGGATGAAAGAAGAGACTTCCTCTAATTCACGTGCATTCGATGCAAGTTGCCGCCGTGAATTTGAGAAAGCTTATTTTTGCTTCCTTCGGAACCATCCCAAGTCAGTCATGCATATGTGCGAAGTATTCTATGGTTTGGAGACTTGCAACCTTCATTCTATATGTATCCCTAGCACGCCAAGCCACTGATTGATTTGTTCAAGATAAAGGAGTCTATTCTAAAGTGTTAATCCTTTGGACTTCCGCACGGAGACTTCGATATCATTAATTATGGTTCCCAACCAGAACTTGGTAGTGTTTTTGCTGTAAGACTACTATGTGGTCAGGCTTGTCTGGGACAATGTGTTCACATGTGTGTACCAGAACCAGCTCATGTTTTGGAGCTTGCTATCATAGTTCATTTCCTGAGAATCTTGCAACGTCATCTCGTCGGTTTGTGTTGCAAACTTTCTTTTCCAGACATGCTGTCTGAAATATCCTATTACCAACCAGATCTAAATCTGAGGCAAATATGATGGTTGGAACGTTTCCAAGATCTATGATGTAGGTCCCGACAAGGTTGATGTTCTCGCCGACACACCTAGTCGGAAGATCTATCATGGTAGTATCTTCATTGAGCTATTTGACCATCTTCTCCATGAGGATTTTGTGCAACTTCTTCTAGAAGTTGCTCTTTGGGGATTCTTGTGCTCTTAGTTTCTTCGATTATACCATAACCATTCAAACTGTGGAATCACTCTCGACTATTCAGTTTTCCCCAGTTACTAGAATCATTCCCAGCATTTGCATTTTTTCCCAGCTTGCACCCACCATTGTGCCATTTTACTATGGTCTGCCCTCTCAGTAATTGCTATTGAGGATCATCCTCAAAAGTGGGCTTACCCTGGGCCTATCCTTTCTCGACGATAAGAAAAAATCATCCATTGCGTTATCTTGAACAAGGTAGTCCACATGATCCATTCTAGTATGAGTATGCCATTTCTTCAAGCTCCTTAACACGATCATTTGTGATTGCCTCAGGCTGGTATGAAGAGTTCCAATGATGTGTGTATCAAAAGTAATTCCTTTTGCCACTTAAGGGAATAACTCTACGAGTCACCTCCCCCAAGGTGCCCCGTTATGGAATCATGGCAATTAACTCCTCGCTACTTTGACCCCGTTCACCACCTTCTTTAAGCTTGGAATTGTTTCTTACCAAATTGAACCTCCGTCATTTTTTCTTCTATCCCTCTCGATGTGTGTTTGGATGTCTCAGCTCAAGAGGTGGTCTATGTCTGATTCGTGAGTTGATCTTGAGTGCTCGAACTTCGAGGAGATTGATTCCTGTAGAGTTTCTCTCTGTCATCATCATGTTGGATGAAGATCTCGAAAGCAAAGACGTCAAGATCAATTGGAGCAATGAATCAACATCTCCGAGAAGGGAAATTGGATCATGAAGATCGTGTCGGCTTTGTGTCCCCTCTGTCTTCTTAACTCACGTCTTGAATCTCGGGACAAGATTCTTGTTTAGTGGCGGTCAGTTGTCACAGCCCTAGCTCAGCCCCTATTGTCCTTGCTTGATCTTGTTGCATCATGTTTAAATTTTATTTAAAGTTGAAATGGGGATTGATCAAACCCTAGCACAAAAGGAACTCAACTAGGTTCAACCTAAAAATACTTTCATTGAACCCAAAGTGCCTCAAGAAAAGTTCATGATTTTTTGTTAAGGTAGAAACCTCTTCCAAAAATGATGAATATATTTCTAGGACATTTTTGGAATTTCGAATTAACTCATATTGTATTTGAGTTGGAGGAAATAAATCCTATAATTATTTTTATTTCTCCAATTATTCTGAAACATTTTGTGGAGTTTTGGAATAACCCATATTGCATCCACAAATAATTTCAGAAGCAACAAAAATGGTTTAGTATTAGTACTAAATCAAAAGAGAGCAAAACAAATAGAAAACAAAAAGAAAAATAGGAAAGAAGAAAACCCACCTGACTTACCTGGCGGCCTAGCTATTCTAGCCCAGCAGGCCGGCCCATCCGACTGGCAGCGCCAGTCACCCCCAACCTCTCTAGAGGAGGCCAGGGGCACGTGGTGGCCGCGTGCACGCACGCGCTGCACCACCTCCTTCTTGCCGCCGACCGCCTGGAGCTGGCTAAGGATGCCACGCACTCTCCCGACCTCTGTCGCACTCTCCCTCACCCTCATCCCCTCCTTTGTCTCTCTCCCACGCGCACGGCTGAACGCCACCATCGCTGCCGCTTGCAGTTGCCGTGACCAGAGCCACCTCCTCGCCCTCCACCCGAGTCCAAAAGCTCCGCCTCTTCTGCCTCAGCCTCTCCGTCGACTCACGCGACGCCGGATGCCTCAAAGCGCCGCCCCCGACGCCTTCTTCTTCCTCGGGTCGCCGAGATCGCCTCCGCCGACCCGCTCGCTTCGGACCTCCTCTGAGGTCTCCGTCTGCGCTGTTGCAAGCATTGTGAGCTCCTGCCCATTCCCCTCCTTCGTTTTGCTTGTTTCCGTGACATAGCACTCTCACCCGCGAGCTCCGAGCTCCGACCGCCGCCATGTCCGATGAACTCCATGCTCCTGCGCTCTCCCACTCGCCCCATCACCACAAACATGCTCACTGCGTCCCTGGGAAGAGAACGCGCCGTGCCCTTTGCTCTAGCTCGCGCTGAAACCCCGCACCCGCTCGAGCCCGAGCTATGCCGCCGCTAACCCTCGACGCCAGTGACACACCCGGCCACCCCAGGACTTCCTAAAGCCACCAACCAACGCGCCTCATTGCACCGATTTCAACGCGCCTAGCCACGCGAGCTCCCATCGCCGGAGTTGGTCGGACGGGCGTCGCCATCGTGCTGTGCTTAGCACCGGCGTTTAGCCGCCGATGTGGCACCGTCATTAGCGGCTAAAGACCCTGCTAATTAACCCCTCTCTCACTCACATAGGGGCCCCATGCCCAAATTAACCCTGGGATTTATTCCCTATATAGTTTAGATTAATCAAGCCGGCCCCACATGTCAGTTTCACCCTGCCATGTCAACGTTGACCTGGCCCCACTGGTCAGCCTCTGTTCCTGCCCTTTCTGCTATTGATGTGTGGACCCCACATGTCAGGTTTGACCTGGAGCCGGTCTGTTGACCTACTGACATCACCTTGACATAATGCTGACGTAGTAAATCTTTTCTAGAATTTAAATCAATCAGGAAATGATTTATGAATCCCAGCAAATAGTTAAAAATTCTAAAAATCATTGAAAGTAATCTATAACTCAGATTGAAAAAATTTATATATGAAAAATGATCAAAAAAATCCAAAGAATTTGTTTATGATACTTTAATGCATGTTTGAACAACTTACATCCACTGTTTATGACGATTTGAATAAATGGCATTGTAAATGTCCCAAGTGGAGTTTCAATTGGAACCTAGTGTTCAAACCAACTCCATTTAAATCGGTGCTAGTGGCATGAGCTCAAATCACAGTATATTGCCATGTCACATTCATGCATCATATTGTTGCATCCCATTGATTGTGTTTCTTCTCTGTTGCCGGTATTTGTCCCCTCTCAGTAGACGTGGTTCCGACGATGAGTTCGATGACACCGATGAAGAGATATACTATCTTCAGAAGTGCCAGGCAAGAAAACCCCGCCTTGTTCATTCCGATACAATCCCACTCTCTTACTCCTGCTCTCTTTTACTGCATTAGGACAACAACGTTTCAACTGTTACATGTTGCGGTAGTTCAACCCCTTTCCTCTGCATGACCTGTCATTGCCACAGTAAATAGATGAAACCCACTAGCATGAGTAGGAGTTGTTTGAGGCTTGATGTGCCTACTCATTCATGCTTGTTTGTCATGCCTCCTACTGCTTAGAGTTGAGTCAGGTCTGTTTCATCGGGGATGAATTGGAATGTGGTGAACATGTCCTACTGTTGAGAGCTAAGTGTGTGAACACGATTTGGTAAAGGTAGCGGTGAGAGGCCATGTAGGAGTACATGGTGGGTTGTCTCATTGCAGCCGTCCTCAGGAACTCAGTTCTGTGTTTGTGATCCATGAACAGTTATTACCATGCATTGGAATGCTTAAGTGCCACTCTCGACTTATTAATCAACATGATCTCTGTCCGGGAGTAGCAACTAGATGCTAGTGTTTGTAGGTTGTGTTAGTAGTCTACCAAGTGGCACCCAGCATAGGTGGGCTTGGGACACACTAGGCACCTTGGCATGGTGTACCAAGTGTAGATCCATCGGCTTGGTAACCCTGCACACATCGTTAGGGGCTGTGAGCGACACCCCGACCGGATCTCCTTGCGGATGGAACCCGAATAGGCGATAAACCTGGACTAGAGACTTGCGTGGTTAGTCAGGTCGTGGCCGGCTCCCTCGCTAGGCTTCTGCTTGAAGGTTGCCGAGATACACGACGTGTACATGGTGGTAAGTGGCGAGAGCATGTGTGAAGAAGTACCCCCCTGCAAGGTAAACATCATCTATTCGAATAGCCATGCCTGTGGTAAAGGACTTCTGGGTTACCTGTACAGTTCATAGACAAGTGAAAGTGCATACTCTAAAATGCGCAAGATAAGCGTGAGTGCTATATATGGATGATGTTCTCGTAGGGAGATGGGAGAGGATCCATAGTGGAGTATTTATATGGTGAATATGTGGACTCGTACGGGCCACCTTAAAGAGTTACTCGCAGTCGTAGTTCAGGATAGCCACCGAGTCAAAGCTGGCTTGCTGCAGTTAAAGTCCACCACCCCCTTTGTTGATACTGATGCATATGTAGCTAGCTCTGATGTAAGTCTTGTTGGGTACATTTGTACTCATGTTTGCTTAATTTATGTTTTTGCAGAGAGACTTTAGTCTCGCTAGTAGTTTCGCGTGGAAGTTCGATGTTTAGCTTGTTACCTGAGCTACGATCGTGTGCCCTTGGTAGGGTCTTATAGACAGTCAGGCTTCTTAGCCTTTTTCTTTTGTAGTTGTATGTACTCACACAAGATAAGCTTCCGCATGTGCTTGTTGCTTGTATGACTTGAATGCTGGGTCATCAGACTCATGTTTGTAATATCTGGCTCTTTGGAGCCTAATGAATAAATACTTTGAGTTATATAGTTTTGTTGTGATGCCATGTTGTATTTACACATATCGGGCATATTGTGTGTATGATTGAAATTCTTGGTATGTGTGGGATCCGACAACCTAGTTGTTTACCCTTGGTAGCCTCTCTTATGGGGAAATGTAGTCTAGTGCTTCCACTGAGCCATGGTAGTCTGCTACAGCCCGGTTTACCTGTGTCCTGCTAGGCCAGTTACTACTGCTCTGGAACACTTAGATTGGCCGGCATGTGATCCACTTCGTTCCTCTGTTTATCCCTTCTGGGAAATGTCACGCGGTGATTTCCGGAGTCCTGCTAGCCTGCTATAGCCCGGGCTCCTGGAGTCCTGTTAGCCCAGCTGCTATAGCCCGAATTCACACGCTGATGACCGACACATTCGAGATTGGGTCATGTATGCATGTCCCTGTAAGTTAGTGCCACTTTGGGTTCACGACTAGTCATGTCGTCCCGGGTTCTCTATCATATGGATGCTAGCCACACTATCATATACGTGAGCCAAAAGGCGCAAACGCTCCCGGGCCAGGAAAGGTGGCACCCATGGGAATACCGTGTGTGAGGACGCAAACTGATATGATGTGTTACATGCTAGATCGGTGTGACTTAGAATCGGGGTCCTGACATACCCATGAAGCAAGACCCAGTGCATGTGAAGGCCTCCGCTCATGACACTCTCACATAATAATAAGTGGAGTTGTACACGCCCCGGAGTCTGAGGTGTGCTGCACTCGGGCCTCGGGGGCTCCCTCCCACGTCCTAGTGGCAGCACTTAGCTCCGCACGGGTGAGAGACTAGACTAGGTGCCGGATGCGACTGTTCATTTGCTTTCTGAAGTTGGCTTTCCCCTTTGCCTTTAATGAAATTTGGAGTTCTGGCGTTTCTCGTTGGTTTGGTTGGACCCCCTCTTCTTTCTGATTCTTCCCTCGATCCTTTGTTTCTTCGCCAGGGAGGGCGGCAGTTGCCCGACGCTCTCCCTCGCATGCCCCACAAGGGGGGCTGGACATGCAGTATGCGCATGCGCACTTTCCTGGTCTCCGCGAAGCATCCTCATCTGAGCTTGTGATTGGCGCATCCCCCTTTTAGTCTGTGCCGCACGGGTACTGTGACGCGGTGCGTTTGTCCATAACCAGCCCATACCTGAGGCTTTGCGCAAGAAAGGGTATGGTTTTCTTAATGAATTTTTGCATCTTCATGATGTGACCCAAATCAATAGTGGGGAAACCTCACCAGGTACCCAGAGATGCGCGCCCTCATGAGGTCAAAGCTGCCCCGGACGCATCGAGCTAAGTTACACCCTATACACCCTTGGAAGGCATAGATCTCACAACACAACCTGGAAACAATAAACGCACCATAAAAGCAACATAAGCACCATGGTTCATTACACGCCCTCGAAGGGCCCCAAATTCGTTTCTCATAATGGAGGGGAAAGGGAAGGAGAGGACAAGAAAACGAGGCTCCTACGACGCAGCTACTCACGAGGGTCGGCCCCGGACTCAGCCAGAGCCTTCCTCGCGCTTCACCGGGGCGCGACGGCGGGATGACCGCCACCATCCTCGAAGCAGCCCCGACAGTGTGGCAGCTGGTCGTAGCCGCCGTTGCTGGAGCTTTCACCAGAGGAGGAGCTGCCGTAGCTGGGCAAACCGTGGTCGCCGCTGAACGGAGGGTTGCCCTCATGCTCGTCGTGGCCATCGCCAAGGCCAAGCACCTCGCCACCGTCGACGTCGTCTTCAGGGCAGCATCCAGCACGGCGACCGTCCTTCCCGAACACCCTCACGAAGAGGGTCGCCGAGCCGTCGTACTGGAAGTGGAGGGTGCACCGCCTACCCAGGCCACGCGCGCGGTTAAACTTCTGCCAGCCCCAGTCCAGGGCTACGTTGCCCGTAACGGATATCTCCACTGCAACCCACGAGGCCTTGCTACAGCAGTCGTCCGCCTCCAGCCAGAGGCCACCGGGACCCGAAGCCGCCAGCTCTCCGACAAAGAAGCACAGAAGCTGGAGCCAGGTGTCGGTCGGGTTCTCCATCCACACAACGAACTCCAGCAGCACCTCCGCTGAGTGAAATCATGGTCGGGGAGGGCTAGCGACCATGGCGCGCCTCCCCTCATCGACGGGACCGCCACGCCCCAAGTGACTTTCACCAGGAGGAGAAACGCCGCATCGGACGCCCGGAGTGGCACCAGACCCCGAAGAGATCCGTCCACGACCATGGGGAGCTACAGGGGGGTCGAGGCATGCTTGCGAGGGCGACCACGTCCCCTCTTGGGTGGAGGAGAGCCGGGCCCCTCTTGGCGAGCCTTTCCCCTCCCCGCAGCATAGACCTTCTTCATCGGCGCGATGGATGTTGCTGCTAGCAGTGAAGTAAGGAAGAAGTAGCAAGCGGAACGGGAAGATATGGGTGGCGGGGGCTCCGCCCCCTCCCCATTTATAGCGGGAGAAGGCCAACCGATGACCCCCACGATCACAGGTAATGATGGCTTTTCTGCATGCACCAGGGACTTGTCAAGTCGGGCAGTTATCGAGGCAGCGTGGGGAAGCGGAGACACCCACGTCTCGTTAGTCGCCACGCGTTAATCAACACCGCACGCGGTTGGGGCCCACGGCGCTCTGCACTTACCCCTTGGCTTCGCACCGAAGCCAAGTCCAAGCAGGCCTTGGTCCCGAGGGCTACTGTCGGTGTTCTGGGAACAGGGGTCCCCAGACTTGCCTGCCTGTAGCCCACGGCGTGGCTCCTCTAGTAGCCCGGTGCAGCCCATCTTCACCAACAAACACTCAAGACCCTCGCGAGGGTCCAAGCCTCGCGAAGTGGATGACACAAGACCTCCTTAGGGGCAGCCTCACTAGGCTGGCTCGTGAGGAAGGAGAGATCAAGGCGAGGGGCACCTCGTGAGGTTTCCGTGTCATGAGCCATGATGACCAAGGTCAGGCGGGTGCCGGCGGGCGCAGAGTACTGGTTTCCTCTTTGGTGCTACAGGAGCAGGCGCATGCGAGGAGTCCCGAGGCATCAGGCAAATGATTCCATATCGGTGCAACAAGACGAAGACTAGTAGGACGGCAGGACGGAGGTCATCGCGGAGGCCATGACGGCGTCACCACCAGAGCCTTTGGCAAGCGAAGACCACCTTTTATCAAGATAGCTTGTACTACCTGTCCCCCTTTAAATTGGCTGTTCTGGGATCCCTTCCCGCCTAATATTTGGGAAGAGGACCAAGGTCTCTATAAATAGGGTTAGCCACCACCATAGGGGAGGGATGGGATCCATTCCACCCTCATACGCACCAGCTCACCAAGCTTAAGAATAGCTCTCCTCAGGAGGTTGTTCTTCCCTTGTTCATCCTCAGCCTACAAGGCAATCCACCACACCACACTGGAGTAGGGTATTACACCACATCGGTGGCCCGAACCAGTATAAACTCTTTTGTCCCTTGTTCTTCGAGTTCGGGGAGTTAGGTTTTGAGATTGTTGTGAGAGCATGAGCTGGGGGGAGATCTTCGCATGCACCCTAGTGTTTGAACCCCAAGGGTTATGACGGAACCCGAAATCTGACAAACTTGAAACACATAACATCCGCCAGATTCTACACCAAGCCCCCTAGCTCGCCGACTGGATTCTTCCGCGGCTGCCGACCAGAGGGGTCCCCTCCCCTGCTCCTCCATTCCCCATCGTCCCGCTCCCCACCCCGCTCATCGCCGCCCGCCAGTGACCCGCCCGAGGGACGGCCCGTGGGGCGCTACGCCCCCACCGCGGGCTGAGGGCCCGGAGGTGGCGGAGGGAGATGGGGAGGCGATTCACGGCCCCTTGAGGACGAACGCCGGGGGGATCTGGAGTCCCGCCGCACCCCACGTGACTCAAATGTGGAACCTTGCATTAATTAATTAAGCTTATGTATGTTTGTCCTTAGTCATTTGAGGTTGTGGATGGAATCACATAGCCGAGACTAACATGTGAACAGTGAGATGTCTAAGTTCTACTTGCCATAGGGCATGGAGATGTCGATCCATCTTACACTAGTTCTTCTAAAGAGTTAAGCCGACTAGACTGACCCAAGGAACGAGTCGGCATGATTAAGCCCTCATATGAACCGACTTGTACAATGTAATCCTTAGACCTGAAGTGTTCGCGTTATCCGAGTTGCGGATTAGCCGACTTAGGGTCTGTTAAACGCTGAGCGTAACTGGCAGTCATAAAGGCGGTACTTGGATTGGCTATGAACCAAGCTGCATGAGGCAGATCACTAAGACGGAATTGATCCTCCTTGGGGAGAGATATTGTAGCGACCCTACCTCAGATGGTCAAGTCTCTGTGCATAAGTGTCATCCCTGGATCGGTAATGCTGACACACACATTACTCGAAGGATTTATAACAGAGTAGCAATCACACACTTATTACATAGATAGTCTCAAAAGAGAACTTATTACAATAATACGGCTTAAGGCCATCTAAATAAGATAACAGTGGAAGACTTGGAAGATAAAGTGAGTCCATCAACTCCAACGGCATAGCTGGGTGCACAACAAATGACCTAGTGCACCTTACTCTTTGTCTGAAAAGTCTGCAACATGATATGTTGCATCCCAAAAATGGGTCAGCACATGGAATATGCTGGCAATATATCACAGTAGAGCAATGAACATGTAAATGCTATGGATATATATATGGCTGGTGGAGGCTCTATGGTTATAATGTTTTTGCGAAAAGCCAATTTTTCCCTACAACAAAGAAATATATTCTATTAAGCTATCATGGTAGTTGAAACATTGAGATTGGTACCCCCCATCTCAATCCCAATTGAAAGTAATTATCAACCGAACAAATTAAATTAGAGTGAATGAGATCAATATGATAATCCAAGATCTAGATACTCAAGATGTCCATAACTGGGAACACGGCTAACCATGATTAGTTTGTACACTCTGTAGAGGTTTGCGCACTTTTCCCCACAAGACTCGATCTCCTCCGTTGGATTTCTCGCACTACATGTTGTTTAAGAAACGGATGACCAAGGCACAATTTTTCAGAAGCATTAACTCTAACCTCGGGTAGACAGTACCAACCTACATCCCCTACATCTGCTAGCCTACCACTGGAAGAGGTCATTGTCGGTGTCAAAACCAGATCTCGGGTAGGGGGTCCCGAACTGTGCGTCTAGGGTCGATGGTAATAGGAGACATGGGAAACAATGTTTACAGAAGTTCGGGTCCTCTCTATGGAGGTAATACCCTACATCCTGCTTGATTGATATTGATGAATATGGGTGTTACAAGAGTTCATCTACCACGAGATCGTGATGGCTAAACCCTAAAAGCCTAGCCTATATGACTATGGTAATGAATGTGTCCTTTCCGGACTATTCCCTCCGGTTTATATAGACACCGAGGGGATCTAGGGTTCACATAGAATCGGTTACATAAGAAGGAATCTTCATAGTCGGTCGCCAAGCTTGCCTTCCACGCCAAGGAGAGTCCAATCCAGACTCAGGTATAGTCTCGGGCCTTCATGTCTTCACAACCCATCAGTCCAGCCCACTAGATAACAGGCCGGGCGCCCGAGGACCCCTTAGTCCAGGACTCCCTCAGTAGCCCCCGAACCAGTCTTCAATAGCAAGGTGTTCGGTACACAAATTGTCTTCAGCATTGCAAGGCGGGTTCCGCCGTTAATTATCTCCAAGTGATGTATTCGGCCGTCTGTTCCATGTCACTCCCCTCTGCTTCTACGCATTGAATAACTTCGCCTCCCACGCGTCAAGCAAAGGCGGAAGGTCAAGGTAATTTTGCAAATAACACCCCGCCTATGCAAGGGGGAGCGCCTATTAAAGAGATCGGATCCTAGATCCATTCGGCCCCATATAGAGGAAATCCCTGGAAACTGTTTGGGAGAAACCATTCCAGCATGGCTAGCGTCCCCAACTCCTCCACTTGTTCCGGCCCAGAGAAAGGCCAGTGGGAGAGGTGTTCAGTGTCCCACAGTCAATTGATGGAGCTGCAGACGCAGGGATTTCTTCCCCCCGCAGATCTAGTTCCCATTCGAGCGAGGCTATATTCCTTCAACGAAGGGATTCTGGTAGAGGACTTCCCCTATCCATCCCGGGGAGAGCGAGTATGTTTCATCCCCTACCTAATGAGGGGCGTTGGATTTCCTATTCATCTGTTCCTCCGAGGGCTTCTAGAATACTATGGCCTCCAGTTGCACAACTTCACCCCCGCCTCCGTTCTGCACATCATGGGTTACGGCGCTTTATGTGAATTATTCCTGGGTATCGAGGCTCACTTCGAGCTATGGAGGAAGTTGTTTTGCCTTGTCCCGCGTAACCACGAGGGGTCCATATTTGAAGTGGGCGGAGCCGAAGTATGGGGCATTTCTGATAGCGGATATCTGTCCGGTACACCAAGGAAGGCATCCGAAGAATGGCCTTCTGAATGGTTCTATATTGAGGACGTCGCGCGTCCCGACCCAGTTCGAAAGGGTCTTCCTAAATTTGCAAGCGTTCCACTAAAGAAATGCCACAGTTGGCGTCCTCAAAGTCTGGAAGAGGAGGACAACGCAGAAGTTCGCCAGCTTATGAGCAAGATAAAGATGCTCGCCCAGTCCGGACATACAATAATCGAGGTAATGGCGATCTCCATAGTGTGTGGGGTTTAGCCGCTACAATACAGAGGGCTGCCCATGTGGCACTATAATGTAGAGGATGGCGCTTCCCATTATGGCCGGATTGGTCTGGATACCCCCGCCGCTCTGGCCAAAATATTGGTCGAGCTTTTTAAAGGGGAAGAAGAGGAGTTTCTTTGCATTAAGCACAGAGATGGATATTCTATGTATAATCCTTCCAGTTGGGTAAGCTTCGACCCTTTGATTCTACTCATTCCCCTTCCGGATTACTTTTGATAAATTTCAAGTCTGTTTGTTATGGCAGCACTGGCGGAAGGTCACGAAGTACTTCATAGTACTGCCCCATAGCCGGAGAACCACAACCGGGAACTAGATCCTGGGTTTGAAGAGGATCTGGATATATTCATGGTGCTCGCGGGGGGAGTGTTCTTCCGGACAAGCTATGATGGCACAGAAGTGGCCATCACCGTAGACTACCCTGGCCTTCTTCCAGCTTCTCATGTAAATAATTAAGAAACACCCTCTCTAAAAGAGTGCTCTTATTTCGTCTCACCCATCGCACTGTATCGTGCTTCACAGGGGAGACATTCGGCGATTTCGAAGAGATCGTCTCCCGGGCCGGACAATCCTTCCAAGAGGAAAGCAAATGAAGCTATGGCCATGCCTTCATCGAAGAGGTATGAATTCGCCAACCTGCCCCTGAGCAGTCACGTCCAACCGTGACCTTCCCGTTTTCCATTTGCCAGGAGGAAGACGCGCCGGACTATGTCCGGGGGTCCGAGCGGCCGTACTTCCCACATCCAGGATTCAAATCCTGCCATGAAGACGGGGGCTGATGCAGGAGCGACGCTGGAGTGTCCTCCAGCCGAGGACTCGGGCGATGTATCTGTCACCAACTCGGAAGTGGAGAGTGCTATGAATCATCGGCATCACCGGGCCATTTTACAAGATCCTGGCTTTTTGGAAGGGTCGTTTAACGCCTCCAACGCAGCCGACGCATACATCAGGGCTTCTCGAGATTGGATTAGCAGGGCGGCAAAGCAATAGTTGAAAGATGTGCAGGTAAATTCGCTTTGTTTGACTATGATAACCATATGCCAGTAGCCCCCGAGACTTAAAGGAGTTGAAACAACTGATTTAAGGATCAATGTACAACCAAGTTCTTATGGAGAAGAATACCCAGCTGGCTCAGAACTAGAAAAGTGTCAGCGCTAGCTGCTTGCTGCTAACGCTGAACTGGAGAAATACAAGGCATCTCCAGGTAATGTTTTCCTCCATCAAAAATTCATAAGGCTACACCGATAGTGTGAATCTTGGTTCTAATCTTTGTGTTGGTTCGTTTAGACCAAGTTCGAGAGCAGCTTGACGCCGCTCGAGGCGAAGAACATGAGGCCAAAAAGCTACTAGCAGCGGGCGAGCGTGTATTGACAAAGGTTGTTGAAGAGAAAAAGAAACTCCAAGATTCTAACATCAACCTACGCGAAGAACTGAAAGATGTGCGAGCGCAACTAGCCGACTCTGTGAAGGAGAACAAGAAGCTCTGAGGCAACATATTAAATATGTGGCCGCGTTTGTCTTATAACAGTTTGGAGGTGGTGGGAGCTGATATAGCTGTAATTGCAGGTGTGTTGACGAGCCACCCCGAAGAGGAAGTGTCTGGATCATCAAATGATCTTCTGCAGGAGTTGTCCCAGTTGCATGAGCAAGCTGGGCAGGCTATGCGGAGTGTAACCAAGGCTTTATGGCCATCCGACTCCCCTCTAGGAAGCATGGTAAAGCTGGTAGAGCTGTTCAAGGGAGCGCGGCGGCGTATCCGGCTGTGGACGATATCTGCCTGCCGAGAGGGTGCGTGAGAGGCCTGGGCTATGGTGAAGACGCGCTATACCAAGCTGGATCCTAATCACATGGCTCGTGTCGGGCCGGTAGGGCCGAATGGGGAAGAAATTCCCGTTAGTATAGTATATGGCCAAGTAGAGGTAGCCGCCAAATATTCCCAGCAGGATTGTAAGTTATACTGCCTGTTGGAAGGTGTAGAGGAAGAGGTGTTCAAGTTCAAATGAATGTGTACTTTCCTCATCTAGCTGAATTGTATATCATTTGTCATGGCACACATTTTCGCTTCAACCTCCAGACTCTAAGGTGCGGAGTGTTTCCGAATACAATCACGGCCGAATAGGCTGGGGTATTGTCGGCATCAAAACTGGCAGATCTTGGGTAGGGGGTCCCGAACTGTGCGTCTAAGGTGGATGGTAACAGGAGGCAGGGGACATGATGTTTACCCAGGTTCGGGCCCTCTTGATGGAGGTAATACCCTACGTCATGCTTGATTGTTCTTGATGATATGAGTATTACAAGAGTTGATCTACCGCGAGATCGTAGAGGCCAAACCTTAGAAGCTAGCCTATGGTATGATTGTATGTTGTCCTATGGACTAAACCCTCCGGTTTATATAGACACTGGAGGGGGCTAGGGTTACACAAGGTCGGTTACAAGGGAGGAGATCTACATATCCGTATTGCCTAGCTTGCCTTCCACGCCAAGGAGAGTCCCATCTGGACACGGGACGAAGTCTTCAATCTTGTATCTTCATAGTCCAGCAGTCCGGCCAAAGGTTATAGTCCGGCTGTCCGGAGACCCCCTAATCCAGGACTCCCTCAGTAGCCCCCGAACCAGGCTTCAATGACGATGAGTCCAGCGCACAGATTTTTTTCGGCATTGCAAGGCGGGTTCCAAATTCTAAATATCTGTCGAGTAGTGTCCGGCTCCCCATAAATGTTGCACTTCTTGGCTTCTGCGCCCAATAAGGGCTATCTTGCCCGTGTCGAGCGAATGCGAGGAGCCATGGAGTTTTTACATTCGCCCCGCTAGCCATGAAAATAAATTACCTATTAAAGGGATGGGGATTCTTAGATCCAATCCACACCATCCTCCCACGGCGAGTATCCATCGGAGCACGCTCAGAGAAATCCATTCTATCATGGCCGCCATCGCAGCTCCTCCTCCCGCTCCCGTAGCCCTAAGCCTGGTGATTGGGAGAAGTGTTCCATCCCGCATAGCCAATTAGTAGAGTTGCATACCCAGGGATTTCTCCCTCCAGTGTATATGGTCCCCGTCCGAGCCGGGCTTGCCACCTATAATGGCGGGGAGCAAGCAGAGAGCCTCCCCAATCCCTCCAAGGGGCAGCGGGTATGCCTTGTCCCTTACTTACTAACGGGAGTTGGATTTCCAATCCATCCATTCCTCCACGGGCTCCTGGAGTTTTACGGCCTCTACTTGCATAATTTCACCCCTGCTTCCATATTACACATCGCCAGTTATGTTGCCCTTTGTGAGCTGTTTTTGGGCTGCGAGGCTCGTTTCGAGATGTGGAAGAGGCTATTCTGCCTTGTGCCCCGTACACAGGAGGGGTCACTTTATCAAGTGGGCGGAGCCAAAATATGGCGCATCGCCGAGACCGGATACATGTCCGGTACCCCAAAGAAGACGTCTGAAGACTGGCCTTCGGAGTGGTTTTACATGGAGGACGTCCCCCTTCCAGACCCCTTCCGGAGGGTCTTCCCGAGTTCAGCAATGCTCCTCTGAAGAAACGCCGAAGTTGGCGCCCACGGAGCCCATAGGAGGAAGACAGCGGAGAAGTCCTTTACCTGATGGACCGGATTAAAGTACTGGTTCAATCAGGATTGACAATAATCGAGGTTATGTCAATATGCATAATGCGGGGGGTGCAGCCTCTTCAATATCGAGGGCACCCCCTGAGTTGTTTTAACGGGGAAGATGATGCCACCCACTGCGGGCGTAAGGGACCGGACTCTGCTGCTGCTCTAGCAAAAATTATGTCCGAGTTGTTCAAGGGCGAGGAAGAGGAGTTCATCCATATTAAGCCATGGGATGGATTCTCCATGTACAACCCTCCAAGCTGGGTGAGCTATCACTCTTTACTCCCAACCTTCCTGCATTCTTCATCGTAAATACTCACCTCGCCGTTTCACGGCAGGAACTGCAAAAAGCTGTAAGGGAGGTCAACAGCCCACCTCCACAACCGGAGGACCCTGACCGGGCCCTCGATCCCGTACTCGAAGTGGATCCGGACATATTTGTGGAGCTAATAGACAAGAAATTCTATCAATTGAGCTGCGATGATACCATGGTGGCCATAACGGCCGACTATCCTGGACTACTCCCTGCATCGCATGTAAGAAAAAACCGGAGTCCCATCTTCCAAGAAGGATTCCCTTTTATGCACTTCACCTACCATACAGATATGGTGTTTTACAGGGAAGGCCTTCGGGATGCCGTGCCGAACCCACAGCGACTCGCCAATAAGGGGCAATGAAGCCGGGTAGGCCAAAAAGGAAGGCGGTCAGGATGGAGTCTCCGGCGCAGAGGTATGACACAAAACCTCGCTCCGTGGATGTCGTCTTTCTTAAAATATAATGACGTCCATGTTTCCTAGTAGAAAAAACACTCACCGGACTATATCCGGAGAGGCTGCCGATCACGCTTCCACCAGTCGGACTCCAGGGCCGGACATAGAGGTGGAAGCTAACATGGGGCGAACGCCGGATGCTCCTCCTACAGAGGATGCAGACAGACTATCCGCTACAAATTCCAAAGTGGAGAGCGCCATGAATCACGGGCGTCGCCGAGCCGTACTCCGTGACGCTTGTTTCTCCCAAGAGGCGTTCGATGCCTTAAACTCACGAGACGCATACATCCGTGCTGTTCAAAATGGTCTTGCCAGAGCCATAGACCAATATGTAAAATATATACGGGTAGGAAAATCTGACAATTATATATATCAGTAGCCCCTTAGACTTGAAACAGTTGACACAACTGATTTAAGGATCATTATTTGTGTAGGTTCTTACAGAGAAGAATACCCAATTGTCTCAAGAGCTGGGAGAGTGCAAAGCCCAGCTACAGGCCACGGTGGCCGCATTGAAGGAGTCCAAGAAGGCCCCCTCTGGTAACACCTTCTTCTATTGCAAAGAATTACAGGTACCAGATAGTATGCGGCATGCATGCAAATATAATAGTAGATGTTGTAGATGACCCCGGAGTGAATCCGAAGGCCGTGCCGGGGGATGCGCAATGTGCTAATCGACAGCTAAATGCTGGCGAGCGCGTGCTTACATGGGTCAGGCAGGAGAAAAATAATCTCCAGGACGCCAATATTCGGTTGGACGTGGAACTGAAAGACGTCCGATCCCAGCTTGCGTACTCCGTGAAGGAGGATAAGCGAGTTCGACACAACATTTTTAGTAAGTGCTTGAACGAACTTTTAAAGGAGTTCGGCGAAGAAGCCAGCTAACAGAGTTATGTCTGCAAGTATGCTGACGGGTCGTCTCGCGGAGGAGATGCCCGGGTCTTCGGGTGATCTTCTACCCGAGCTCTCACAACTGCATGAGCAAGTTCGGCAGGTGATGCAGGGTATTGCCCAAGCCTTGTGGCCATCCGTGTCCCCGCTAGGAGGCATGGGGGAGCTTATAGAGAAGCTCAACGGAGCGCGGCGGCGCTTCCGATTATGGAAGATATCAGCCTGCCGACAAGGCGCAAGGGAAGCCTGGGTTATGGTGAAGACGCGATATGCCAAAGGTGACCCAAACCACATGGCCGAGGTCGGGCCTGTGGGGCCTGATGGGAAAGAGATCCCCGTTAGTTTAGTGTATGACCAAGTAGAATTAGCCGCAAAGTATTCCCAACAGGATTGTAAGCTAGACAGCCGGTTGGATGGTATAGAAGAAGAATTTAATCAGTCTTAGTGACTGTGTACTTCAAGTGACATATGTAATGTCCCTAGCCGGATTGTAAATCATTTGTCATGGTGGACCTTTTCGCTTCGACCTCTGGACCCGATAGTCCGGAGTGTATCCGAATACCCGCTCGGTTATGTAAAAACCAGGGTATGCATGGAAACCAGGCGTAGGGGTCATAAGTGCTTGAACAGACAAGTACCCAACTAGCTATGTTATATTACATGGGTAGTAAGAAACATCTTCCAGGGAGAATAGTTCCGTTAAGGTTTCCTTTCCTTGGGTACGCATGCCCTAATGTGCATGTACGTACTGCGAAAAGAGACGCAGGCTATAAACATCTGGGGGCATGTGTCAAATTAAATAAAAGTCATCTTTTATTCACCGACCGAATATTCCCTTAAGAACGCTAGCTTTCGACTTCACCCAGTGTGAGGTACACATCCAGCTGACCCGGCAGTAACAATCGCAGAGGTGCTCCCCTTATTCCCTAGACGAATTAAAGGGAACGTAGGGCCTAAATACAAGAGCCAGGCAACCCAGCTTGGCCAAAACTTAAGTCATATCGATGCATATAATGGCGAAAAAGGGTACATGCGGAAGAATAACACATGTGTGGGACATAAAGCCCAGAAAAATAGTTAGATTAAGCTTCTGTATAAGAAGCCCCCAGGTATCATGAGCGCGGTTAGCGCGTCAAGATTGTGTAACCAAGCACAAGTTTAGCCTTTTAGGGCCTTTAGGAGAATAAAAATAGAGAAAGAGAGAAAAGACAGATATGCAAAAAATTGACGGAGGTAAGGAGACGAACATAGAGTCTGGCACTAGGCGTAGACTCTACGGAGTCTGGCTACGTTCCATGGGTTTGGCTCGAGTCGATTGTCCGATGCATCCCGCAGATGGTACGCTCCACCGGTAAGAACCTAGTCAATAATGAAGGGACCTTCCCATTTGGGCTTGAGCTTGTTCTTTTTCTTCTCCGACAGGCGTAGAACTAGTTCGCCAACGTTATAGGTTTTGGCCCGCATTTCTCTGCTTTGATACCTTTGAGCCTGTTGCTGATAGAATGCGGAACGGGCCTTTGCCACGTCGCGCTCCTCCTCCAGGGCGTCCAAACTGTCCTGCTGATCGAGCTCGGCCTCTTTTTCTTCGTACATGTGCACTCGAGGTGAGTCATGAATTATGTCGCAAGGCAGAACCGCCTCTGCGCCGTACACCATAAAAACGGCATGTATCCGGTAGTGCGATTCGGCATGGTCCGCAGCCCCCATAGTATGGAGTCGAGCTCCTCTACCTAGTACGTGTTTGATTCCTTTAAGGATCGCACTAATCTGGGTTTAATGCCACTCATGATAAGAGCATTTGCTCGCTCGACTTGACCGTTAGTTTGCGGGTGATAGACTGAAGTATAATCGAGCTTGATGCCCATGTTGCTACACCAAAGTTACACCTCATCGGCTGTAAAGTTCGTGCCATTGTCAGTGATGATGCTATGGGGGATTCCATAATGGTGTACAACCCCGGATATGAAGTCTATCACCGGTCCGGATTCAGCCATTTTGACAGGTTTGGCTTCTATCCATTTGGTGAATTTATCCACCATGACCAGTAAGTATTTTTTTTCTTATGGGTTCCCCCCTTTAAGGGGTCTGACCATATCAAGCCCCCAGGCCGCAAAGGGCCAAGTAATGGGGATTGTTTGGAGAGCGGTAAGCAGCATATGGCTTTTGTTTGCAAAAAGCTGGCAACCGACGCAATGTTGGACCAGATGCTGCGCATCTGCTCGAGCCGTCGGCCAATAGAAATTTGTACAGAAGGCCTTGCTTACAAGGGCCCGGGCTATAGCGTGATGGCCGCCGAGTCCGGCATGGATTTCTGCCAAAAGCTTCCGCCCTTCCTCTTTGGAGATGCACCTTTGAAGGACTCCGATAGTGCTCTTCTTATAAAGTTCTCCCTGGTGGACCTTGTAGGCTTTAGATTGCCGCACTATGCAGCGTGCCTCATTTTGGTCCTCGGGTAGTTCCTGCCTGGTCAGGTAGGCCAGGAATGGTTCTGTCCATGGGGCGATGACGGCCATTATTACGTGGGCTGAAGGTGTTATTTCGATGGCGGAGCCTCCGATTGTGTCAGAGTGTTCGTTATCTGATGTTGTGGCCGGGTCCGGATTATTGTTACTGGTGTCGCCCTCCCATAACACGGACGGCTTAAACAGTTTTTCCAGGAAGATGTTGGGTGGGAAGGGGTCGCGTTTAGCGCCTATGCGGGCGAGGATATCTCCCGCCTGATTATTTTCCCAAGCCACATGGTGGAACTCCAGCCCCTCAAACCGAGCTGGCATTTTGAGGATGGCGTTGCGATATGCCACCATTTTCGGATCCTTGGCATCGAAGTCTCCGTTTATTTGAGATATTGCGAGGTTTGAGTCCCCATGCACTTCTAGGCGTTGAATGCCCATGGAAACTACAATCCGAAGGCCGTGTAATAGGGCCTCGTATTCGGCTGCGTTATTGGAGTCTGTGTATAGTATTTGGAGTACGTATTTCACTGTATCTCCGATGGGGGACGTCAGGACGATGCCAGCCCCCAGACCAGCCAGCATTTTAGAGCTGTCGAAGTGCATGATCCAATTGGAGTATGCGCCATACTCTTTAGGGAGTTCGGCTTCTGTCCATTCGGCGACGAAATCGGCCAGTACTTTCGACTTAATGGCTCGTCGTGGTTTATATGTTATGCCGAACGGGAGGAGCTCTATAGCCCATTTGGCCATCCGGCTCGTGGCATCGCGGTTGTTTATTATGTCATTGAGTGGTACTTCGGAGGCCACCGTAAATGAACACTCTTGAAGGTAGAGTCGTAATTTCCTGGATGCCATGAATACCACGTATGCTACCTTTTGATAATGTGGGTACCGTGATTTGCATGGAGTGAGGACAGTGGATACATAATATACCGGCTTTTGAAGTGGGAATTTATGTCCGTCCGTCTCTAATTCGACGATGAGCACTGCGCTTACAACTTGGTTCGCCAACATTTAGCGCGGCCAAGATTGGGTTGGTGGCCAGGATGGCTTTCATTTCTTCCAATCCGGTCATGGCTGCGTCCGTCCACTCGAAGTGTTCGGTGCGCCGAAGAAGGCGATAAAGGGGGTGCCTTTTCTCCTAATCGGGAGATAAAGCGGCTTAAGGCCGCCACACATCCAGTTAACTTCTGGATTTGCTTGAGGTCAGTTGGGATAGCCAACTGCGACAAAGCCTGGATCTCAGCAGGATTTGCTTCAATTACTCTGTTGGAGACGATAAAGCCTAGGAGCTTTCCGGCGGGTATGCCGAAAACGCATTTTCCGGATTGAGCTTAATGTCGTATGTTTGGAGATTGTCGAACGTGAGCCTCAAGTCATCTATTAAGGAGTCGACGTGTCTGGTTTAAATGACCACATCGTCGACGTATGCCTCCACTGTTTTGCCAATTTGCTTTTCCAGACATGTCTGAATCATGCGCCGATACATTGCGCCGGCGTTTTTGAGCCCGAAGGGCATTGTGTTAAAACAGAAGGGGCCGTATGGAGTGATAAATGCCGTTGCGGCTTGATCGGACTCCACCATCTTAATTTGGTGGTACCCGGAGTATGTGTCGAGGAAGCACAATGAGTCGTGTCCTGTAGTAGTGTCAATAATTTGGGCAAGGGATCCTTTGGGCAAGCCTTATTAAGGTCCTTGAAGTCAACACATAGGCGCCATGATTTGTCCTTCTTTGGTACCATCACCAGGTTTGCTAGCCAATCCGGATGCTTTATTTCTCTAATGAATCCGTCCTCCAGTAACTTGGCTAGCTCCTCTCCCATGGCTTGTCGCTTAGGTTCAAAGAAACGCCGAAGAGTCTGCTTGACCGGCTTGAATCCTTTTAGAATGTTAAGGCTATGCTCGGCCAGCCTGCATGGGATTCCTGGCATGTCTGAAGGATGCCAGGCGAATATGTCCCAATTCTCACGTAGGAACTCCCGTAGTGCAGCGTTACGGCGGGGTTTAACTGTGCTCCGATGGATGCTGTTTTTGTGGGGTCCGTTGGATGGACTTGGAATTTGACTATTTCATCCGCTGGTTTAAAAGAGGTGGACTTGGATCTTTTGTCTAGTATCACGTCGTCCCTGTCCACCGTGGAGCGTAGCGCGGTTAACTCCTCTACCACAAGGGCTTGGATAATGCCTCGAGGGCCAGTGCGACTGTTTTGTTCTCGGCGCGGAGTGCTATGTCCGGATCACTAGCTAGAGTGATGATTCCATTGGGCCCGGGCATTTTGAGCTTCTTGTACCCGTAATGGGGTATGGCTTGGAAGATCATGAATGCCTCCTGTCCTAGAAGGGCGTGGTATCCGCTACTGAACGGAGCCACTTGGAATGTAATTTCCTCGAATCTATAATTCTCCGGAGTGCCAAATACCACATCTAGTGTGATTTTCCCAGCGCAACGTGCCTCCCGACTAGGGATGATTCCTCGGAAGGTCGTGCTGCTTTGCTCAATACGGTTGCTATCTATTTCCATTTTTTGAAGAGTCTCCTCATAAATGAGGTTTAATCCGCTGGCGCCGTCCATGAGGACCAAGGCGGGTATCCATCTCGGAGAGCTCGGGAATCCGGACATAGTTTGTCCTCAGGATAGAGGGAGAATCGCCGCATTGCTCCTCCACCACCGCTATCTGATGGGTGACCGGCGGAGAGTTAATTTCCCTTTGGTCGGGTTTAAGCCCGATCCGATCGTAGTCCGTAGCAACTCCCAGAGCGACGATGCGATCCAAGAGCTCGTTCAAAGAGGAGAGCTCCATTGGATCCATCTTCTCGGTGAATTTCAGGCCGATGTGGAGGTTATTTTTGATGACCCGAGAAGTCATCGTCGGCGCAGTGGCCGAGCAGGCGGTCATAACGAAGCCGCCTAGTAGGAGAGTTTGGCCTACAGCCAGGGCTCCCCCAGAGGTGATGTTATCCTTGACAACGAGACGAGCCAACCTTCCTTATGATGACAACAAAGTGGAACTCTCAATGAAAGCACCAATGTCAGTGTCAAAACTGGCAGATCTCGGGTAGGGGGTCCCGAACTATGCGTATAAGGAGGATGGTAACAGGATGCAGGGGACACGATGTTTACCCAGGTTCAGGCCCTCTTGATGGAGGTAATACCCTATGTCCTGCTTGATTGTTCTTGATGATATGAGTATTACAAGAGTTGATCTACCACGAGATCATAGAGGCCTAACCCTAGAAGCTAGCCTATGGTATGATTGTATGTTGTCCTACGGACTAAACCCTCCGTTTTATATAGACACCGGAGGGGGCTAGGGTTACACAAGGTCGGTTACAAGGGAGGAGATCTACATATTCGTATTGCCTAGCTTGCCTTCCACGCCAAGGAGAGTCCCATCCGGACACAGGACGAAGTCTTCAATCTTGTATCTTCATAGTCCAGCAGTCCGGTTGTCCGGAGACCCCCTAATCCAGGACTCCCTCAGGTATGCTGGGAAAACTAGGCGTAGGGGGTCATACTTGCTTGAAGAGACAAGTTGTATCGAGCTAGCTATGTTATATTACATTAAGGTCGTAAGAAACATCTTCCAGAGAGAATAGTTCCGTTAAGGGTTCCTTTCCCTGGGTGTGCATGTATTTAATGTACATGTCCGAATTGTGATGCAAGCACCACAGTTTACATAATTTCTGGGGGTGCGCAATGGTGTGAGTTTAGAAAACATCTTTAATTCACCGACCGAATATTCCCTTAAGAACGCTATCTTTCGGCCTCACACAGTCTGAGGTACACATCCGGATGACCTGGCAGTAACAATCGCAGAGGTGCTCCCTTTATGCCCTAGCCGAACTAACGGGAACGTAGGGCATAAACACAGGAGGTAGGCAACCTAACTTGGCCAAAACTTAAGTCATATCAATGCATATAGTGGCGAAGAAAAGGTACATATGGAAAAACTCATATGTGAGGAGCTTAGTGCTCAAGAAATGACAAGAACTTTTGTCCGAGAAGCCCCCAGGTACAAGTGACATACGAGTTTAAAGATGTATCTGTCGATGTTGTGCGGTCTAGCTGTATGGAAGCTTTTAAAGCAACAAAGAATAAAATAATCGACAAAGAGAGAGAGAAAACTATTGGAAGCTACAGGGGAGGAGGAGATGAACACGACATTTGGCGCTAGGCATAGAATCTTTGGAGTCTGGCCGCGTTCTAGGGGTTCGGCTTGAGTCGATTGTCTGATGCATCGTGAAGACGGTACGCCCCTCCAGTGAGGACTTCGTCAATTATGAAGGGACCCTCCCATTTGGGCTTCAGTTTGTCGTTTTTCTTCTCCGGCGGGCATAGAACGATTTTGCCAACGTTGTAAGTCTTGGCCCGTACTTCTCTGCTTTGATATCTTCGAGCCTGCTGTTGGTAAAATGTTGAACGGGCTTTTGCGACATCGCGTTCCTCCTCCAGGGCATCTAGGCCATCCTGCCGATCAAGCTCGGCTTCTCTGTCTTCGTACATACGCACTCGGGGTGAGACATGAATAATATCGCAGGGCAATACGGCCTCTGCGCCATACACCATGAAGAAAGGTGTGTATCCGGTAGTGCGGTTGGGCGTGGTCTGCAGCCCTCACAGTACGGAGTCGAGCTCCTCCACCCAGTGCTTGTCTGATTCTTCCAAGGACCACACTAGTCTGGGCTTGATGCTGCTCATAATGAGACCGTTGGACCGTTCGACTTGACCGTTGGTTTGTGGGTGGTAAACGGAGGCGTAATCGAGTTTAATACCCAGATTAGTACACCAAGTTTTTACCTCGTCGGCTGTGAAATTGGAGCCGTTGTCAGTGATGATGTTGTGTGGGACACCATAACGGTGCACAATGCCGGATTTGAAGTCTATCACCAGGCCGGATTCGGCCATTTTGACCGGCTTAGCCTCTATCCACTTAGTGAATTTGTTAACCACAACCAGTAGATATTTTTTCTTATGGCTTCCCCCTTTAAGGGGTCCGACCATATCGAGTCCCTAGACCGCAAAAGGAAAAGTAATGGGGATTGTTTGTAGGGCGGTGGGGGCATATGGCTTTGATTGGCAAAGAGTTGGCATCCGATGCAATGTTGGACAAGGTCCTGTGCATCTGCTCTGGCCGTTGGCCAATAAAATCATGTACGGAAGGCCTTGCTAACAAGGGCCCGACCTGCTGGGTGGTGACCGCCGAGTCCGGCATGGATTTCAGCCAAGAGCTTCCGCCCCTCTTCCTTGGATATACATCGTTGTAGGACTCCGGTGGCGCTTTTCATGTAGATCTCTCCAACATGAACCTTGTAGGCTTTTGAACGCCGGACAATTCAGCCGGCCTCATTCTGGTCCTTGGAAATGTCACAGCCCTAGCTTTGGCCTTTGCTTGTCATTGCATATGCATCCATGCATCATCTTAAATTCAAGGAAATTGAATTGAGGGAATTCTCAAGCCTCAGAAATCTTTTAAAAAACGATCAACATTAAAATATTTCAAATGAGCCCAACAAAATGTTCCTGCTAACCTCTGAAAATATTGGCAAGAGTCATAACTCAAATCAATATTTTTGGAATCACAGAAATAATTATTCTTGGGCCTTTGAATTAAATCACTAGCTATTTGAATTGGGTTTATATTTACTATAAAATAGATATAAGCCCAATAATTTTGAAAGTTTGAATGTGGCTCTGAACTAGTTTCCTAAGTCCACATAATAATTTTCAGAAGAATAAAAATTGGTTTGTTTGAAAACCAAATTCAAAAAAAACTTAAAAAAATAGAAAACAGAAACAAACAAAATAAAGAGAGAGAGGAAAGCTTACCCGGCGCCTATCTATGTGGCCTGCTGCTGAAGCCGGCCCAGCCCAGCCACCTCCCCTGCCAGTTGTCTTCCTCCTCTCGCCAGAAGGCAGAGGGGAAGCAGTGCACGGCGCTCGCCCGCGCGGGCACGCAGCTGCCTGTCTGGCCCCTCCCTGGCCAGCGCGACGCTGAGATCGTCACCCCGTCGCCTCTGGAACCCACCGACCCCTCTCTCACTTTTCCCCCTTGCCCCCTCGCTCTCTTCATGCCATGGCCGACGCGCCCACCACCGCCGATGAGCTTCACCACGGCCATCGCCTGTCCCTCGTCCCCTCGAGAATCCCAGAAGCACCGCCGCATCTTCCTCATCCTCTCCACCTAGCAACACGACACTGGAGGCCCTGCTTCATCGCCACCATCGTCGTCTTCGGCCTCGGCCGCCGTGGATCGCCACCGTCGAATTTGCGGCAACCAAAGCTTCCCCGAGCCCATTGAGCTGCACTGCGAGATCGCCGTGAACTCCTCCTTCTTTTCCCCCTGTCCCCTCACTTCCGCGTGTGCTCTAGCCCCGATCCCCAACCGTGACCGGAGCTCTTCGCCACCGGTCATGAGGCCGCCGTAGACAGAGCTAGCAAAGCTCGCGTCCAAACTTGTCTTCGTGATCAGCACGCTCCCAGGAGCCGAACGCACCCACTCGCTCTTCCTAAGGTGCCTTGTAGCACCTAACCTACTAACGCCAAATGTCGGCCGCCGCCACGAGCTCAACTCCGGCGAGCTCACTCCACCCCAGCTCCTCACGCATGCCCTACCAGATGCGCGTGAGCCCCAGCTACGCGTAGGACCAAACCGCAGCCGATTTGGTCGACTGTGGGCAATTTCCGAGCCCCTCCGCCATCTCGGGCTTCACCGGCGACGAGCCGCGGGTCAACTCTGACGAGTTGACCCGGGGGTTTGACCCCGTCTGACCTTGTTTGACCTCCCAGGGTCACTGACGCGCAGGCCCGCCCTGTTAATCTCTAATTAGTTTTAGGTTAGTGCTAACTAACTTAGATAATTAGTATAGTCACTGACTAGTGGGCCCAGTGCCCTAAAAGTTTTAACTTAATCACTAATTAGAGCAAGTGCCACTGACATGTGGGCCCAGGCCTTAACTAATCTAGATTAAGTTAGTTTAATTTTAATTAACCCTGGTAGTTAACTGTGTCACTGACGTGTGGACCCCACACGTCAGGTTTGACTTGGACCGAGCCGTTGACCTGCTAACGTCACTGTGAGGTCATGCTGATGCAATAATTCCTTTCTAGAATTTAAATAAATCTTAAATGATTTATTATTTTCAGAAAATACCCCAAACTTCTAAAAATCATAGAAATTCAACCGTAGCTCAGAATGAAATAATTTATATATGAAAAATTATTAGAAAAATTCAAGGAATCCATCTGTACCATTTTCATGCATGTTTAAACAATGTTTCTCCTCTATTTTGGACAAAACAAATAAAGGGCATTTAAATAATCATATATGGAGTTGGAATTTGAATCATGTATTCAAACCAACTTCATTTAAATCATAGCTAGATGCATCAACTCAAATCATAGCATATTGCCATGTCATGATCATGCATCATATTGTGGCATTGCATTGATTGTGTTCTTCTCTATTGCCGGTGCTTGTCCCCTCTCGGTAGGCGTATCCCGACGATGAGTTCGATGACATAGATGAAGAGCTATAATATCTTCAGAAGTGCCAGGCAAGCAAAACCCCCTTGTTCATTCTGATACAATCCCACTCTCTCGCTCCTGCTCTCTTTTACTGCATTAGGACAACAGCGATTCAACTGTTACATGCTGCGGTAGCTGAACCCCTTTCCTCTGCATGACCTGTCATTGCCACAGTAAATAGATGAAACCCACTAGCATGAGTAGGAATTGTTTGAGCCCTGATGTGCCTACTCATTTATGCTTGTTGTCATGCCTGCTACTGCTCAGAGTTGAGTCAGGTCTGATTCATCAGGAATGAATTGAAACGTGGTGAACATGTCCTACTGTTGAGAGCTAAGTGTGTGAACACGATTTGGTAAAGGTAGCGGTGAGAGGCCATGTAGGAGTACATGGTGGATTGTCTCATTGCAGCTGTCCTTAGGAACTGAGTTATGTGTTTGTGATCCATGAAGAGTTACTACCACACATTGGGTTCTGGTAACTCGGCCCCTCTCGGCTTATTAATCAACTCGATCTCTGTCCAGGAGTTGTAACTAGTTTCTAGTGTTTATAGGTAGTGTTAGTAGTCTACCAAGTGGCAGCCGGTACAGGTGGGCTTGGGACAGACTAGGCATAGTGGCACGGTGTACCAAGTGGCACCTGGATGGTGGGCTTGGGAACCCTGCACACATCGTTTGGGGTCGTGAGCGACACCCCGGCCGGATCTCCTTGCGGATGGAACCCGAATAGGCGATAAACCTGGACCAGAGACTTGTTGGTTAGTCAGGTCATGGCCGACTATCTCGCCCGGCTTCCACTTGAAGGTTGCAGAGGTACATGACGTGTACATGGCGATAAGTGGCGAGAGCGTGTGTGAAGAAGTACACCCCTGCAGGGTTATCATTATCTATTCGAATAGCCAAATTACTCAGGTATGGAAACTTGGCCCCTTGCATAGTTCATAGACAAGTGAAAGTGGATAATCTAAAATACGCAAGATAAGCGTGAGCGCTATGTTGGCGTTCTCGTAGGGAGACGGGAGCGGATCCATAGTGGTGTATTGAAATGGTGAATATGTGGACTCGTGTGCGCCACCTCAAAAGAGTTACTTGCAGTTGTAGTTCAGGATAACCACCGAGTCAAAGATGGCTTGCTGCAGTTAAACTCCACCACCCCTTTGTTGATACCGATGCATATGTAGATAGTTCTGATGTAAGTCTTGCTGGGTACATTTGTACTCACGTTTGCTTATTCTATGTTTTGCAGAGAGACGTCAGTCTCGCTAGTAGTTCTGTGTGGACTTCGACGTTTAGCTTGATACCTCAGCTACGATCTTGTGCCTCAGCAGGATCTGGTAGATAGTCAGGCTTCTCAGCCTTTTTCATTTGTAGATGTCTGTACTCAGACAAGTTAAGCTTCAGCATGTGCTTGTTGCTTGTATGCTCTGTATGTTGGGTCATGAGACCCATGTTTGTAATATCTGGCTCTTTGGAGTCTAATGAATAAATACTTTGAGTCGTAGAGTTTTGTTGTGATGCCATGTTGTATTTACACATATCGAGCATATTGTGTGTATGATTGAAATGCTTGGTATGTGTGGGATCTGACAACCTAGTTTTTTATCCTTGGTAGCCTCTCTTATGGGCAAATGTAGTCATGTGCTTCGATGAGTCATAGTAGTCCGCTACAGCCCGGTTCACCGGAGTCCTACTAGCCCAGCACTACTACTCCGGAACACTTGACTGGCCGGCATGTGATTCACTTTGTTCCTGTGTCTGTCCCTTTGGGGAAATGTCACGCGGTGACATCCGGAGTCCTGCCTAGCCTGCTACAGCCCGGTTCACCGGAGTCTTGTTAGCCGAGTGCTACAGCTTGGATTCGCACGCTGCTGACCGACATGCTCGATGTTGATTCATGTATGCATGTCCCTGTAAGTTAGTGCCACTTTGGGTTCACAACTAAGTCATGTCGGCCCAGGTTCTCTGTCATATGGGTGCTAGCGACACTATCTTATACGTGAGCCAAAAGGCGCAAACAGTCCCGGTCCATGGTAAGGCGACACCCGTGGGAATACCGTGTGTGAGGCTACAAAGTGATATGAGGTGTTACCGGCTAGATCGATGTGACTTGGAATGGGGGTCCTGACAGGAAAGCTCTTTCCTATTGAGGTAGGCCAGGAAGGGTTCGGTCCATGGGGCAATGACTGCCATGATGAGATGCGCCGATGGTGTTATTTCGATGGCTGAGCCCTTGACAACATCGGTGTTTTCGGGATCTTGGATTATGTTTGATTCCATACTTGTATTGCCGTTTCCCCCCTGCCACACCACGGATGGCTTAAAGAGCCTTTCCAAGAAAATATTAGGTGGGACGGGTTCGCGCTTAGCGCCGATACGAGCAAGAATGTCCGCCACTTGATTACTTTCTCGGGCCACATGATGGAACTCGAGTCCTTCAAACCGGTCCGACATTTTGATGATTGCGTTACGATACGCTACCATCTTTGGATCTTTATCATCGAAATCTCCGTTTATTTGAGATATTGCAATGTTCGAGTCCCTGCGTACCTCTAGGCGTTGTATGCCCATGGAGACAGCCATCCAAAGACCATGTAATAAGGCCTCGTATTTGGCTGCATTATTGGAGTCTGTGTATTGTATTTGGAGAATGTACTGGACGATGTCTCCCATAGGGGACGTTAAGACGACCCCTGCTCCTAATCTTGTCAGCATTTTGGAGCCGTCGAAGTACATGACCCAATTGGAGTATGTGCCGTACTCTTTAGGGAGTTCGGCCTCTGTCCATTCGGCAACGAAGTCGGCCAGTACTTGGGACTTGATGGATCGACGTGGTTTATATGTAATATCGAATGGGAGGAGTTCGATGGCCCATTTCGCAATCCGGCCTGTCGCATCATGGTTGTTTATGATGTCATTGAGGGGTACTTCGGAGGCCATCGTGATCGAACACTCCTGGAAGTAGTGATGGAGCTTTCAGGATGCCATGAAGACCGCATATGCTATTTTTTGATAATGAGGGTACCGGGATTTGCATGTTGTAAGGACAGTGGATATGTAGTATACTAGCTTCTGAAGCGGGGATTTATGTCTGTCCTATTCTCGTTCGATGACGAGTACGGCGCTCACTACCTGGTGTGTTGCCGATATGTATAATAACATCGGTTCGCCGGAGTATGGTGCGACTAGTATTGGATTGCTCACAAGAAGGGTTTTTATTTCCTCCAATCCGGCTATTGCCGCGTCCGTCCACTCAAAGTGGTCGGTTTGCCGTAGAAGGCAATAGAGTGGCAGTGCCTTTTCTCCCAATCTGGAGATAAAGCGGCTTAGAGCTGCTACGCAGCCCGCAAGCTTTTGAACTTTCTTAAGATCTTTTGGCCTAGCCAGTTGTGACAGAGCTCGGATTTTGTCTGGGTTTGCTTCGATTCCTCTATTGGAGACGATGAAGCCCAGTAGTTTTCCAGCGGGGACGCCGAAGACACACTTTTCCGGGTTGAGTTTAATTTCATATGTCTGGAGGTTGTCGAATGTAAGACGTAAGTCGTCTATTAGTGTCTCGACGTGCCTGGTTTTGACGACGACGTCATCGACATAAGCTTCTACTGTTTTGCCGATCTGTTTCTCCAGGCATGTTTGAATCATGCGTTGGTACGTGGCGCCTGCGTTCTTGAGCCCAAAGGGCGTGGTGTTGAAGCAAAATGGCCCGTATGGGTGATAAATGTTGTTGCGTCTTGATCGGTGATGGTGTCCTGGACTAGGGGGTACTCACCATGTCATCTCGCGGTCAGTTAGATTGGGCCGAGGACCCCCATGGCCGTATACTCATGGGCCAGTTCGGACAGCTGCCACATACAAGGAAGATTCCACAAGACTTGGTGGTCAAGACAAGGACTCCTCCCCCACCGGCGTATTTGGCTAGGAGTCTTGTTATCCTAGGCCTCTGGTGCATTATATAAACCAGGGCCAGGCTATTCGATAGATATACAAACAATGATAATCATAGGCTAGCTTCTAGGGTTTAGCCTCTATGATCTCGTGGTAGATCACTCTTGTAATACTCATATCATCAAGATCAATCAAGTAGGAAGTAGGGTATTACCTCCATCAAGAGGGCCCGAACCAGGGTAAACATCGTGTCCCCTGTCTCCTGTTACCATCGACCTTAGACGCACAGTTCGGGACCCCCTACTCGAGATCCGCCGGTTTTGACACTGACATTGGTGCTTTCATTGAGAGTTCTGATGTGTGATCGGCAAAAGGATCGATGACTCGTCTGCAGATTAACTGCGACGTCGACATCTTCGTCACCGGCTCGACTAGTCACCTTGGCTTGACCAAGGACTGTGCCCTGCCTCCGATCATCATGTTCGAACGAGGGCCTTCATCAACACTAGCTCCGATGTCTATCAAGATCATGGAGGAATCATCCATGGAGCTCGGGGGCTCAACGTCAACATTGCCCTCAGGCGACCGTGCTGTTTTTGTGGACAGCGAACGCGTATCCGCCGCCACCGCCTCCTCGAGTGTCATTTTAACGATCACTTTGGTAGAATTGTGCGGAATCGAGTCTACAACAACCCTAGAAAATTTTGTCGAGTTCCGATGGAGGAATCTCTGACAATCTACGATATACCGGAGCCCTATCAAATCGAGACGGGGATCTGGACAAGTTTAGGGTGTGGTCTCCAAAGCCCAGCTCGGAGGTCATTTGGAAGATCCAACCATTCATCTACTGCGGAATTCCCATATCTACCACCCCTCCAAATTTCAGCTAGATCAGACGGTTCAAACTCCGGGAACCTTCCGATGAGTGGACCAATTTTCTGATCTATTTTCTACGCAAATACGGATCCGACCCGAATTCATGTTTCTTTATGAACGTGATATTTGACAACCTTTTTAGAGGAATTCTATTCTAGGGTATTGTGCGTTGTTTTTAAACACATGCCCATAAAATTTTAAGCCTCGTCTGAGGTAATCTTCACTATCGTGCTGGTGTCAAACCAGTCCGGCAATACTGCTCCACGGCTACCGACCTGCGCTAGACACGTCGTCGCCTTTTGAGCCGAGCTCAACTTCTTCGTATCATCATCTCGGCGAGCAAACAAGAGTTCGGAATCAACAAGGATAAATCATCACCAACACCGCCGCCAATAGAATACGCGGAGCGGGAACACAGGCATTGCCGCATGGTCACTTCATCAAACCGGCATTGACCGCGTCACAAGTTACGACCTGCGTCGGCATGGCCGCACTGTTGCTTCTTCGAGCCATTGTCCATCATGCCGAACTACTTCAACACCTCGGCTAACATGGTAGCTACAATAACTCCTCACCGGCCTGCTCCATCACCTCGGCTACACCGGAGACTTGGCTATTTCTTCATCAATATACTCCGGTGACTTCGGCGTCACCAGCCGACCTGCTTCGTCACGTTAGCTGGACCGAGGGCTTCGCCTCAGCAAGCCAACCTTTGCCAGCATCACCAGGCCATCGCTTTATCGCCCATCAGGCAATGGGTGTGCAGATCGATTCCTGATTTTGGGAGTCGCTTTTCTTCGGAATGCTACAACAAATAAACCAGGTGCTACTAATCCTAACAATTTTTGCTTGTTGGGTTTATTTTAAGGAATTATTACTCTGGTTTGTTCCATCATCTATACACAGGTCTATCAAATGGCAGCCACATTAAAAATGGTCATGTGGTGGTTCGGTCAGTTTCCGTACATAGTTTGGTGAACGCTGCATCCGGAGCCCGGACCGCCCTGCAAATTCACGCTTTGTCACGCCTTGACTGCATCACGCTGACGCCCTGCATCGACATTGGCTTCAGCGCCAGGCCACATTTCTTTAAATAAATTATTTTTGCGTAAAGCAATTATGCAACGATTATATATATTATTATTATTTCCTGGACCACACTGTTTTATGTGTGCAGGTAATCGATTTTGACTGCGTTAGGTGGTCACTACTCCGGAGTGCCGAACTCCTTGCTCGGACACCTCGGGCCTGGGGGCTGGGACCTCAGCCATGCCGAGGACTATGAACCTTATCGGATCTGTCACAGATCAATGGGCGTCTTCGTCCCGCCACAAGCCCGAATCGCGTCATCAACACCGAGCACATTAACCAGCTAAGTTGCTTTCATGCTTAAAAACTTTCAATTTTAAATTTTGTTCGGTTCGAACCAGCATTATACTTTTCGGCACAAAGTTGTTTGTGACAAAGTTCCTTGTCATAACTTTGTTTGTGACGCGCATATTCAAATACCCCGTTTATTTGGGGGCTCCCTTGATGGAGCTTTTCCTCTTGCATATGATTATACTTGTACGGCTTCGTTCCTTGTTCGTGTATTACGCCACAATATGCACCATATTGATCTAAGCGATTTTCAAGCTGGGTTGCCTCGCTCTTGTGTTTACCCCTACGTTCCCGATTGTTCGACTAGGTAGTAAAGGGAGCACCTCTGCAATTGTCACGACCGGGTCATCCGAGCTCTGACCTCAGACTAGGTGAAGCCGAAAGCTAGCGCTCTTATTGTTTTCAATCATGGTCGGCACACAACAGAACTCATGAGTACAAAAAATCTATTGCACAAGTCTCATAGTAATAATGAGCACCGAAGAAAGGTATCGGTGGGGGTACTATTTTCTTCAAAGATGCTTCTTACACTTCGTCAGTAATATAGCATAAGTTCCCTGAGCACGCTTTGTCTGTTACAGCCTTATGGCCTGATTGCCTGGTTATCGAAAACACCGACGATATTCTCGACAGGTGGAGTACATAACACTCTTCGGCCCTTGACCGAAGAGGGAGAAGCCGATGGTCGGTTAAGACGTGTTTAAAGTTCGGGTGAACACATATATGATATAAGTACTTTGGTACATAGAATCATTATACATAAAATTCTTTTACCCAAGTCACTTGGGGGCTCTTAAAATTTATATGAGCTATTTTATAGTAAATGTCTTTTCTTCTTGGTCGTTGCAAAGTCTTTTTTTACCACTCCCTTTTTCAACACGAGTGTGTGGTCACTACCCGGGGAGCCTAATTTCTCTCTCAAAGCCGCTAGAGTTTAGTTTTCTAAACTGGCCTAATGAGAAGTACTCCGCCTTCGGGATAGGAGGTTGAAGCCGTAGGCTGACCCGCTTGAAGTCTTGAGATAGGATGTGTCATGTTAAAGCACGACAGAAGCACTTTTTTCTTCTAAAGTCCAATTTTCGGATTGGCACCGGACACTTGATCTTGTTCGGACGTCAAGTTTTTACTGATGTTTTTTTGGTTTTCCAAGCTTATGGCACTTTCAAACTATTTGTGTGTTTTTAGCACAAGTCTTGCAGTGCAACGCCGGTCACCTTTAGAGATTCGGCAAAAAACATTCTTGGATATTGCTATATATGCATTGGTTTCGAATTGGGTCTTCGGTCAATAGTTGGGTTGCCCGGCTCGTGCGCTTGCCTCCTACATTCCGCTTTGTTCGGCTAGGTGTGCAAAGGTAGAACCACTGCGATTGTGCTTCCATCTCACATGGTTAAGCACCTCAGTGGAGAAAGCCGAAAACTAACTGTCACAATAAGCGTAAACTGGTCAGCGATCCGATGATTGTGTTAAATGAGAGGCCATTCATAACATTGGCCGAAGTGTTTACGGCTTGACCTCGACTATCGCTGAACACTACCGGGGGCTAGTAACTGGCCTCCCAAACTAAATCCTCAATATTTTGCTCTTACATTAGAGCTGAGGCTTCATGATCATGCTTAGCATAACAACCCAAAGAAAGGAACCGATAGCGGGACTATTTTCTTTGGAAGACATTTCTTATGTTAAACAGTAATGTAACATATCTCTCTGCGTACCTTTGTTTATAAACCCGTATGGCCAGATTGCCTTGTTTGTCGTAAATCTTTGCCCTCATAAAGGCTTTATAAAGTAGGACAAACACTCCTCGGCTACTGGCCGAGGAGGTGGAAGCTGATGGTCGGTCACCAAAGTTTTGTACAATGCGTATCCAAGCATTAATGACGTAAAGTACTTGGATACATAGAGTCATTACACATAATTTGTGATTTTACTATGCATATCGATCCTTCATTCGGCCACCCGTGCCCGCATTAAGGCTCGGGGGCTACTTGGCTTCGGGCTTATTATTTACAAATATTAAAGGGGCACAACGATCCCCTAATCTGGTGTTGCCACCCGACCAGTGTCTCGGGGGCTACTGCATTGCCTATCCAATGCAGAAAATTTTAAGTACAACTAGCACAAATGCCCGTGCGTTGCAACGGGAAAAAACTTTGACGTGGATTCAAATTTAATGAGAATTATGAAATGTTGCTTATTTTCAAATCGGGTCAGTGCGCCATTTCTTCTATCCAACTCTAACAAATTTTGTGTGAATATAGATAGACGAAGGGAACATAATTCTAAAAACATATAGTTCACTTTATATTTTTCCTATTCCTCTTTCCTCGAGTAGCGGATATTACTCGCATTTGTAGTGATAGAGTATAAAAATAATGTTATTGCCGTCATGTCAACCAGAGTTTCAGTAGAACAACAAAAAGAAAAAAACCAGAATGAAGAATGGAGGGAAAAACTTGTGGAACTCACAAATTTTTGTTAAGTCCCTCACTTCAGAACTGTTCAATTAAGTTTTCAAAAAAATAGAGTTTTTCAATTAACACACTTGATTTTCTGTTTAAAATTAGATTAGTAACACAAGGTCTCGAGCTTGAAATTAAAAGAAAATAACATAGCGCAATGATTAATTTTCCCACAATCCCGTTTGTACACGAGTCATTTTTGTTTTGCACCCATTAGTTTTCCAGGCGGCATGCGGCGTGCAATGATGAGCCATGAAATCAACTGCCCCACAATCCCACTTTAGTTAGGACTTTTTCTGTGCGACTGTTAAATCTAATTTTCCACATTCCTGCTTTTCAATCAGGTCATGAAGTCAATTGTTCCACACAATCCCGCTTTAATCATAATAGTCTTGAAATTCATCCTTCATCTAATTTAATGCCCAAGATATCCCTCAATTCCCTCAATTCCTTCATTTAAATAATACTCAAGCATCATGAAGCATGCATGTGCAACCTTCCTTTTATGTTCATGCACAACACACATATCCCCAGCCTCTTTCTTATAATCATCTCCGCTGTCACGAACAACTTTCTTGGTTTCTTTTAATGCCCAAGACAGCCCGACCTTTATAAGGTTGTCCGCTCTGACGTTAACCCTGCTTAGGCAACTTGCTGGTCATACCGGAGAATTTCTACGTATATAAAGGGCTACGGATTGATCTAAATGAACGATGTGGGACTAATCTAACATAAAATATGGATGCTCACCTGATCACCACCAGCGCTCTCTATTTTTTCCCACGCGGCTTGCGGCCCAGCAAAGGCCTAGCACTCTATTTTTTCAAGCCCGGCGAAGCACTGCAGGTCATCGGTAGTACTATTCACTAGTATTAACGGCCCGCTCCGAACAGCATCATGCGCTAGTTCAATTGGCCGCACCCTTGGGTAACGAAGTGGAGGTGCTGAGTTCGACTCCTGAGTACCAGGTATATGTTGCCTAGGTTTTTATTTTTCGAATTCGATGGAAAAATAATGAGGATGCATCTACGCCTCGCTCGTTCGGGATGTATCAAATTTTATTATTAGTACCACCTCACTTATACGTTTTAAATTCAAACTAAAAGCGTAAATTCACAGAAAGAAAGCGCATTGTGATGGTGAACCCACGGAGTCAATCCGTGCTTTATTATTAGGGATAGATTAGGGAAAGAAAAGCGCATTACGACCGGTTGGGGATAGATTAGGAAAATATTATGATCCTCAGGTTGGTCGGCCGCACCCAACCTGAGTCTTGAGGACTGAGCACGCCGCTTTTTGTGTCCCGAAGTATTCTGCCGAACTAGGACTTGATCCTCGGGCCGATTTTGCAAATCAACCTAAGTCTCAGCGGCTACTGAGACCAGCGGTCTTACGTCATCCTTCAAGTGCATCTCAGGTTTTAAACCGATACACGCCTTGAGGGCTACTGGCTATATATCTCGGAACAGAATAAATTGCACCAATCAAAAATATTGACAAAAAATCGGCCCACAGTCGGGGTAGTGCACCACCTCGGAAGCAGTCCGGCATAAAGCTCGGGCGCTAGTGGTTGGCTCCATAGAGGGCATTTCCAGCATTAAGCTCGGCTAAACTCCTTTAGATTTTTTGAACCAAGGTGATATGACACCTTGGATATAGTCCGGCGTTGGAATTTGGGCATAGTCCGGCATTGGAGCTCGGATACATTCCGGCGTTGGAGCTCGTAAAGCGGTCCGACATTGGTGCTCGGCTGCAAAAGATACCTCGAATGCAGTCCGGCGTTGGAGCTCGGATGCAAGAGGACACTGCCGCCCGGGAACAACTTCAAACCCGAGGTGTGGCATAAAAATAACAAGGCATTGATAAAGGCCGAAGTCTTAAAGGGCTCCTCAGATACCCGATGTGTGAGATCTTCAGATTTAGCTCGGCATTCCTCAAGATAGAAGATGGGCAGATTTGTTGAACCAGTTTTCAAGACCGACGACCGAAGACAAAGAATAGTTCGGAAGAACCGAGGAGCGTCCCCAACATGAAGACCGGTTCAGGGGGCTACTGATGCTGTCCTAGACTAGGGGGTACTCACCACGTCGTCTCCCTGTCAGGTAGATTGGGTCGAGGACCCCCATGGCCGTATACTCATGGGCCAGTTCGGACAGCTGGCACATACAAGGAAGATTCGACAAGACTTGGTGGTCAAGACAAGGACTCCTCCCCCACCGGCGTATTCAGCTAGGACTCTTTTTATCCTAGGCCTCTGGTGCATTATATAAACCAGGACCAGGCTAGTCGATAGATATACAAACAATGATAATCATAGGCTAGCTTCTAGGGTTTAGCCTCTACGTTCTCGTGGTAGATCAACTCTTGTAATACTCATATCATCAAGATCAATCAAGTAGGAAGTAGGGTATTACCTCCATCGAGAGGGCCCAAACCTGGGTAAACATCGTGTCCCATGTCTCCTGTTACTGTCGACCTTAGACGCCCAGTTCGGGACTCCTACCCGAGATCCGCCGGTTTTGACACCGACAATCGGACTCCTTCATTTTGATTTGATGGTATCCAGAATATGCATCGAGGAAACACAATGAGTCATGTCCTGCAGTGGCGTCGATGATTTGATCAATGTGGGGGAGGGGGAAGGGATCCTTAGGGCAATCCTTATTGAGGTCTTTTATATCGACGCATAGGCGCTAGGATATGTCCTTCTTTTGTACCATCACCAGGTTTGCCAACCAGTCCGGGTGTTTGATTTCTCTAATGAATCCGGCCTAGATGAGTTTGGCCAGCTCTTCCCCCATTGCTTGTCACTTAGGTTCGGAAAAGCGCCGCAGTGATTGCTTGACCAGTTTGAACCCCTTTAATATATTGAGGCTATGTTCGGCCAGCTCGCGTGGGATCCCTGGCATATCTAAAGGGTGCCAGGCGAATATGTCCCAGTTTTCGTGCAGGAATTCTCGTAGTGTGGTGTCAACTATTGGGTTCAGTTGAGCTCTGATAGATGTTGTCTTCTTGGGGTCCGTTGGGTGGACCTAGAATTTGACTATTTCCTCTGCTGGTTTAAATGATGTGGATTTAGGGCGTTTGTCGAGGATTATGTCGTCCCTATCCACCATGGAGCATATTGCAGTTAATTCATCGGCTGCGAGGGCTTCGGATAGCTCCTCCAGGGCCAAGGATGCGTTTTTGTTTTCGGTGCGGAGTGCTATGTTCGGATCACTGACGAGAGTGATTATACCATTTGGTCCGGGCATCTTGAGCTTCATATACCCGTAATGGGGAATGGCCTGAAAGCATGTAAAAGCATCCCGCCCCGACAGGGCGTGATATCTGCTCCTGAAAGGGGCCACTTGGAAAGTTATTTCTTTAGACCGGTAGTTCTCCGGTGTGCCGAATACTACGTCAAGTGTGATTTTCCCCGTGCACCGCGCCTCCCAACTAGGAATAATTACTCGGAAGGTTGTGTTGCTTTGCATGATGTAGCTCCTATCTATTTCCATTTTATGGAGTGTGTCCTCATAAATGAGGTTTAGTCCGCTGCCGCTGTCCATGAGGACCTTGGTAAGTCAAAACCCGTCCACGATGGGACTGAGTACTAACGCAGCTGGCCCTCGCACTGTTCTGTACTTTGGTTTGTCACTGACGTTGAATGTTATAGTTGTGTCGTTCCAGGGGTTTATCGTAGCAATTTGGCAGACTTCGGCGAGCTCGTGGAGCGCCCTTTTACGCTTGTCATTTGAAGCAAATGTCTCAAAGACTGTCAATACTCTCGCGTTATCATCCACTTGGGGATGACGTTTTGAGTCGTCCTTGATAATGATATCCTCACCGCTTTTGGCTACCTATCATAGTATCCAACATGCTCTAAGGCTGTAGGTTGCCACGGTATCTGGTGTTGTATGTATTTTGCATGGGCCATCGAGCCACCCGGTCAGAACGGTGTTGTGCCGCATAACGGTTTTGTGTTTCTTGACTGTTGGACTGGGCGTGCCGCGAGGGTGCGCACTTTTCGCCTGTAGGGGGGTTGAGTTGGGACTGGCAGTTCCTAGCGAGCTGCGTGAGTTTTCCAGGTGCTCTCCATCGCACTGTATTTTTGTATGATGGTTGCTAAGTCAGCGAATTTCAGTAGGCGGTGGCGCTTGATGGCGTTGAGGATTCCTTCATCCACGCAATTGTTGCAGAACGCTGATATTGCGTCTTCGTCACGGCAATATTTTACCTTGTCCTTGACAAGGAGGAATCTGGCCCAGAAGTGGTGGACTGTTTCCTGAGACTGATGTATTATGCTTACGAGAGTGTCTAAATTCGGGTGGGTGGGTGGAATTAAATCCGAACCCCGACCCGACCGATTATCCTGAGTCTGATGATCTTCCGGGCTTAATAGTCCGGGTTCCGGAATACCTTCTGATTGTTTAGGACCATCGTCTGATGCTAGGTTCAGAAGGTTGGTCGCATCCTTTCGCGGGTGGATATCCGGCTTTTCCTGGACGGCGATTCGGACATAGTCCATCTTCAGTATAGGAGAAAACTCGTTGTCCTGCTCCACAACTACCACAATGTGGTGTGTGACCGGTAGGGTGACGATTTCTCCTTAGTCGGTTCTAAGCCCGATCCGGTCGTAGTCTGTGGCTATTCCCAAAGCGGCGATGTGATCTAGGAGTTCGTTCAAAGACGAAAGCTCTGCCGGATCCATCTACTTGGAGTGCTCAGAGTTAATGCAAAGGGGGTTTCCCATGGCCGAGACGTCATCGTCGGCTCACCGGCCAAACGGGCGATCATAGTAAAGCCGCCCAACCGAAGGGTTTAGCCCCGGGCCAGAGCTCCTCCAGGGGTGATGTTTTCTTTAAGGACAAGGCGAGCCACCGAGCCTTTTGTCGACGGTACAGTGGTACTCTCAATGAAAGCACCAATGTCGGTGCCAAAACCGGCGGATCTCGGGTAGGGGGTCCCGAACTGTGCGTCTAGGATCGATGGTAACAGGAGACAGGGGAAACAATGTTTACCCAGGTTCGGGCCCTCACTATGGAGGTAATACCCTACGTCCTGCTTGATTGATATTGATGAATATGGGTGTTACAAGAGTTGATCTACCACGAGATCGTGATGGCTAAACCCTAAAACCCTAACCTATATGACTATGGTAACGAATGTGTACTTTCCGGACTATCCCCTCCGGTTTCTATAGACACCGAGGGGATCTAGGGTTTACATAGAGTCGGTTACATAAAAAGGAATCTTCATAGTCGGTCGCCAAGCTTGCCTTCCACGCCGAGGAGAGTCCAATCCGGACTCAGGTATAGTCTTCGGCCTTCATGTCTTCACAGCCCATCAGTCCGGCCCACTATATAACAGGGCGGACGCCCGAGGACCCCTTAGTCGAGGACTCCCTCAGTCATCCAACTTACTCCACTATACTAGAGCCCATAATAGCTTGTGGCTGCACACGGAAGTTTCTAGCATGAATAACCTTATGATCTCTTTGATCCTGGGTGGCGGACCATAGGAGGATCACATGGTATAACCACGGGATCTCCTAGGACAACACTGGTATAACCAAAGGTTCCCAAACCAACAATCCACCCAGATGTGTATTAAAGTTGCCACCTTAAGTTGAACCATTAGTTAAAAATCTCACATCTGTCATGGATACACTCAAACCCAATCCACGTCTACAAGCATAGCATGGCGATATAAGCATAACGTAGAAGTAACTCCCAAGGGTTTGATAATAAAACATGTAATAGGTTCTACCTCATCATCTATTTCCCAAAACCCTCATGTTAAGAGATCCTACTCATGCAATGTTTGGGGGGTTGAAACTAATGCATACAAACTGTGTAATAAGGGATATGATCAAAGTGTTACTTGCCTTGCCGACGACCCGCAAAACCTAGTTACTCGTAGTAGCACGCTTCGCACTCCGGGAATTCTATCGCAAACAAACAATAGCATACATAAGCACTCAAGCATAGATGCATGGGTAATTCTCGAATAAGAGGATCGAATCTGAAAAACTCAACTGAAGAGATTCGATTTGCAAAAAGAATCAATCGAATCGGAGCTACGGAACTGAAACTACGGTCAAAAGAACTTCGAAAACAAATCTGCTTGAAACCCAATTTTAAATTGTCAAAACCTTGTTCAAGTTGATTAAACAGAAAGACGGTTTCAAGATGAAGATTCTGGCGTTGGTTTCACTAGATTTCGGGAAACGGTTGAAAAGTTACGAGGGTTTGAAAATTAGGGGCTAATCTGCGATAAAAATAATCATGGATAGGTCCCTGGCCGAATATAAAATAAAAAGAAAATACTAACGAACGAACGTTCGCTGTCTGAACCTAACCGGCGAAAAGCGTTCGTAAATGAACGAACGTCCACTAAATAAATAAACCGTCGAAAACCGAACCGACAAAATAAAAAAACACATCTAGGGTTTTAAAAAAATGAACATTTTTTTACCTAAACCAAAAAACGGCGGATCCGGCGAACGGCGGCGGCGGCTCCGGCGTGTGGCGCGGCGGCCAGCGGCGCAGCAAACGGTGGCGGCGGCCACGCAGCCAGCGACGGTGGCGTGGCGCTAGGGTTAGGGTTGCGGGGTGAAGCGAGGCGGCTAGGTGGGCTAGGGCGGCCTCGGGCGGCGGCTTATAAAGCCTGCCCGGCAGGAGTCCGGGTCGGTCACGGCCCGTTTAGGTCGGTTGACTTTTTTTAAACAGATTCTACCAGAAAAAGCCTAAAAATAAAATAAAAAGTGAAAATGCCAAAACAAATTTTCACCGTCTAAATAGAATACTTAGAACAAAGTGAACATTTTCTTGGCCTAAAAATGCAATTTTGAAAAATGCATATTTTTCTAATTTGAAAAAAATAGCAATAAAATCCCAAAAAATATTTATTTGATTTAAACATTTTTCCTCCAATATCTCATTTATTTTGGAGAAGTCATATTATCTCCTCCCATATATTTTAATTTGAAATATTTTTGGAGAGAAAAATAATAAAATCAAAATGATCCTTGTTTTTGATATTTGAGTAAATTCAAATATGAAAACAGTGAAATCCCCAACTCTCTCCGTGGGTCCTTGAGTTTCTTAAAATTTCGAGGATTGCAAAACAAAATGTAATAAAATATGATATGCAATATGATGTCCTATGTATAACATTCCAAACTACAAATTTGGGATGTTACAAACCTACCCCCCTTAAGATGAATTTCGCCCTCGAGATTCGGATTGGCTAGAAAATAGGTGTGGGTGGTCTTTGCGTAGCTCTTGCTCTCGTTCCTAGGTGGCTTCATCCTCGGTATGGCAAACTCAAGAATCTTGACAGGTTTCTCCTTATAGGTCAGATCACTATCCAACAGAATTGCTTCCAGGGGCACTGTATCTCTCAGAGGAATATCGGCCATCTCAGCATGACACTTCTTCAACTTTGAAACGTGAAACACATCATGAACTCCTGACAGTCCTTCGGGTAACTCTAACTTGTAGGCCACTTCTCCCATACGTTCCAAAACTCGGTATGGTCCTACAAATCTCGGGGCTAACTTCCCCTTTACTCCAAAATGTTTAACTCCTCGCAGAGGTGATACACGAAGATATGCTCTGTCTCCGATTTCATAGACCACCTCCTTGCGTTCCAAGTCTGCATAGCTCTTCTGTCTGGACTGAGCGACCTTCAGTCTATCCCGAATCAGCTTAACCTTCTCTTCTGACTCTTTGATCAAATCTGGTCCAAACAACTGATGGTCTCCAACTTCATCCCACATCAACGGCGTTCTGCACCTCCTTCCATACAATGCTTCAGAGGGTGCCATCTTTAAACTGGCTTGGTAACTTTTGTTGTATGAGAACTCCGTGTAGGGTAAATTATCATCTCAACTAGATCCATAATCTAGCGCACAAGCTCTCAACATGTCCTCTAGAATCTGATTGACTCTCTTGGTCTGTCCATCTGTCTACGGATGAAAGGTTGTACCAAACTCTAGCCTGGTTCCCAAAGTCTGGTGCAACTGATGCCAAAACTTTGAAGTGAACTGTGTTCCTCTATCTGATACGATGGTCCTCGGAACTCCATGCAGACATACGATCCTGGTCATATATATCTTGGCCAACTTCGCACTTGTATAAGTGGTTTTCACTAGAATAAAGTGAGCCACTTTGGTCAAATGATCCACTACTACCCAAATAGAATCATATCCCGATCGGGTCTTGGGTAATCCGGTGATAAAATCCATGCCAAGCTTATCCCACTTCCACTCGGTAATTGGCATAGGCTGCAGTAATCCTGCTGGCTTCTGATGTTCTGCCTTCACTCTTTGACATACATCAAATTCGGCTACATACTCGACAATATCCTTCTTCATACCAGTCCACCAAAAATGCTCCTTCAAATCCAAATACATCTTAGTGTTCCCCGGGTGTATCGAGTATGGCGAGTCATGAGCTTCCTGAAGTATCAACTTCCTGATCTCTACATTATTGGGCACATGAGCACGGTCCTCAAACCACAAGGTGTCGTGCTCATCCTCACAAAAACATTTGGCCTTTCCCTTGCTCATTTTCTGCTTTATCTCGGCAATTTCCTTGTCATCCTTTTGAGCTGCTCGAATCTTTCCTAATAATGTTGACTGAACTGGTACTGTCTACCTGGGGTTAGAGTTAATGCTTCTGAAAAACTGTGTCTCGGTCATCCGTTTCTCAAACACCATGTAGTGCGAGAAATACAACGAAGGGGATCGAGTCTTGTGGGGAAAATTGCACAAACCTCCGCAGAGTGTACAAACTTATCATGGTTAGCCGTGTCCCCGGTTATGGACATCTTGAGTATTTGGATCTTGGATTATCATATGGATCTCATTCACTCTAATTTAATTTGTTTGGTTGATAATTACTTTTACTTGGGATTGAGATGTGGGTACCATTCTCAATGTTTCAACTACCATGATAGTTAAATAGAATATATTCCTTTGTTGTAGGGAAAAATTGGCTTTTCGCAAAAACATTATAACCATAGAGCCTCCACCAGCCATATATGCATGTAGTGATAGCATTTACCTGTTCATTGCTCTACTATGTTATATTGCCAGCATATTCCATGTGCTGGCCCGTTTTCGGGCTGCAACATATCATGTTGCAGCCTTTTCAAACAAAGAGTAAGGTGCGCTAGGGCGTTTGTCGTGCACGCAGCTATGCCGTTGGAGTTGATGGACTCACTTTATCTTCCAAGCCTTCCGGTGTTATCGTATTTAGATGGCCTTAAGCCGTATTATTGTAATAAGTTCTCTTTTGAGACTATCGATGTAATAAGTGTGTGATTGCTACTCTATTATAAATCCTTCGAGTACTGTGTGTCGGCATTACTGATCGAGGGATGACACTTATGCACAGAGACTTGACCATCTAATGTCGGGTCACTACAAGATGGTATTAGAGCACACGCTGAATGTAGGACACGACCAATAAGTTAAGCCATAGGTCACTCTTCTCTACTCATTTCTGACTCCTCTCCATTTTCTACTCTTTAGGATGGCGGACTCAAAGAACAAGTTTGCACAACCGGATGAGGACACACCCTTTGGACGACACTTGAAGGAAGTCACTAGGTACCTAAACATTGGAATACCAAATTTCACCGGGACCTACACTACTGCTTTACCAAAAGAGGAGCGTTGGATGATTCGAGTTCTAGTTCCAGGAAGGACATTCACGCCAGTCATTGAGCCCATAGAGTTTTCCTTCGATGCACCAACGTGGAGTCTACGAAAAAGCATGGCAGCCCACATCGCCATGGGACGCATCGGCGAAGTTTATCACAAGGAACTTAAGGACACTATCTACCAGATATGTGGGCGCCGAGATGAGCAATGGGAGATGATCAGCACCAGGAGGGACAGGTCCATTGTAGCTTTCATCCAGGAGTTAAACCAGCACATTCGTCGATAGGAGAACCAAATGTGTGCAAGCATGATAGATTTGAAGAAGGCGATGAACAGGAACATGGAGGTAGAAGAGGAAATCAAGTCTACATGTGACGGATATGAGGAGGAAATCGCAATACTAGTGGAGAAGAATGACAACCTCACAAGGAAGCTCGGAGTATTCAAGGGAGACCCTGCGCCAGGAGGAGATGACAACCATCCCAAGGACTACATCATCATCGACGACACCGACTCCGACCCCAGTAATGTTGATTATGAAGAGGAACCTGGAGCAGATATCATGGAGTCTTCCACCGATCAAAATTTCTAGATGACCACCATATGATTAGTAGTATTCCCCCATGTAAATAGTATAGTCTAAGCACTATAATGGTAGTTAGATCGATTGTATGCCCTTGTTTGAAATTGATTTGGTGTGATATGATTGTGTTTGACTCATGTGCATATGGGTAGTTCTTTCTCCTTAGACCTCATTCTATTCTAATCTCTTCCCTCTAAACCCATCAGATGCCTCCGAGACGTGACCCCGGATTTGTCTTCCCAGCAGAGCTCACTCAGTTGATCCAACAGTAGAATACACTGATCCAGTTGCTAGTTCAGAATCAAGGCAACAACAACAACAAGAACAATAACAAGAACCCACCGCCCCCTCCTCCAGCTGATAACCTAGCCCGCTTTCTAAGGTTGCAGCCGCCGGTGTTTTCTAGTAGCACCGAGCTGATAGTTGCTGATGATTGGCCACTGTAGGTTGCACAGATGCTGAGAAGGTGCAGTTTGCCGCACACCAATTGGATGGACCTGCAGCCTCATGGTGGGGGAATTACACAGCCACTTTTCCTATAGCCAATGTCACATGGGTGCAGTTTCAGCAAGCGTTCTGCACCGCTCATGTTTCAACTGGAGCTATGAGCATGAAGAAGCGTGAGTTTCGCAACATACACTAGGGTAACCATATTCTGGGGCAGTACATGGATGAGTTTAGCAAGCTAGCTTGATATGCCCCAGATGACGTGGCCACCGTTGCCATGAAATAGGAGAAGTTTATGGAAGGGCTGAATGATGAGATGAGTATGAAGTTAATGGTGGCAACATTTAACAACTACCAGGAGTTTGTAGATAAGGCTCTTATGATTGAAGGGAAGCAGCAACAGATTCAGAGCCACAAAAGGAAGAATGGACAAGGAAGGTACAATTCAGGAGCTCAGTAGAAACCTCGTTTCACCCTGAACTCGGGACGATATACCCATAACCATGGAGGACATAACCACAATGGAGGAAGTTCACATAACCACAGTGGCCCCAAGAATGGAAACGGGAATGGAGTAGGCAGTAATCAGAACCACTCTAACCCAGCCACACCCGCCAAGAGGGATCTAAGTAAAGTTACTTGCTTCAAGTGTGCGAAGACTAGACACTACGCCAATGACTCTCCTGATCTGAAGAATGGCAATGGGAATGGAAGCTCTGGGAAGAAGCCCAACCCTTTCAACAGGGGACAAGTGAACCACGTTAACGTGGAGGAGGTTGAATAGCAGCCAGATGCAGTTATCGGTAAGTTTTTGGTTAAGTCATTTACCGCTCTCGTTCTCTTTGATATTGGTGCATCGCATTCATACATTTCAAGGGTATTTGGGCACATGTTTAAGTTACCCACCTTAGCCCTTAGGACACCCTTGCTAGTAAGCTCACCAGGTGCAGAGTATATGGCCAGCCGATGGTGTGAACGGTTACCCCTAAACATTGGCAGCCATGTTTTCCCCTCGGACCTAATAATTCTAGAGTCACAAGGATTGGACGTGATACTGGGTATGGATTGGCTATCAAAGTATGGAGGAAACATTGATTGTGCTAGTAGGTCAATTCTGCTCACCACCCCGAAGGGAAAAAGGATTAAGTATGTATCCAGGCATACACCAAAGAGGACTCACATAAACTCCCTCACGGGCATTGTTCAAGAGGAGGTGCCTGTAGTGAAGGATTACCCGGATGTATTTCCAGAGGAACTACCAGGCATTCCACTGGATCGAGACATTGTGTTTTTGATAGAGCTATTGCCAGGAACCGGACCAATATCGAAGAGACCATACCGGATGCCCGCAAACGATTTGGAGGATATTAAGAAACAGATTAAGGAGTTATTGGAGAAAGGTTACATTCGACGAAGCTCGTCACCATGGGGAGCCACAGTGCTCTTGGTTGAGAAGAAGGATAAATCTCTAAGAATGGTGGTTGACTATCGTGAATTGAATGAAGTGACAATCAAGAACAAGTACCCACTACCGATGATCAATGATTTGTTTAACCAACTACAAGGAGCTAAAGTATTTTCCAAGTTCGATCTACGATCAGGGTACCACCAGCTGAAGATCCAAGAATAGGATATACCTAAGATAGCTTTCACCACAAGGTACGGGCTATATGAGTATACGGTTATGTCATTTGGCTTGACAAATGCCCCTGCCTATTTCATGAGTATCTATACCTACTATTAAAGGGGATAGGTATTCTTGGTTTGGTTTAGTCCTTTTCGTTTGGTTTGAGTGCATGCTAAAGTTTCGTACTGTTGGCTTGTACATAGGCTAAGCTATCTGGGCTAGGTACTTGTATGTTGATGGACCTTTTATGGGCTTTCATACAGACCATGAAAAATAATTTGGTCAAAATAAACCAACATTGTGGGAATTGAACAAAGGACCTCATGTCTAGATTTTCGATGTAACAACCAACGACCTAAGCGCCATGCACATTTATTAATCTCAACTTGCCCTAAATATACGAGTGGCAGTCATCATGTTTAGGCAAATTAATTAAGCGAATGAGCTAATTAAAGGAGGGATTGTAGGCTTAAATAAAATATTTAAACATGTGAGGCTAGTTAAAAAGGATTATGGGTAAACCGGTGGAATAATTAAAATAGAAGAAAGAGTGTGGTCTTAATGAATAGAATATTCAAATAGATGAGGCTATTAAAGGAAGGACCTGAGGTAAAAAGGTAGGATAATTAAAAGTTCAAAAAAGGTAGACTAATTAAAACGAAGGATCTGTAAGCTTCAATGTGCTGGGGCTACTAAATTAGAAAAAGTAAGGATTGTAATCCCTACTAAAACGGGTGAGGACGTCATGGTAATTAAAGGCGGGACTATACTTAAATGAAATCAGTGGGAGATTATGCCCGGCAAAGAAAACATAACACGGCTAAATTGCATCATATTTTTTATGTTAATTTTATAGAAGGATGATCCACTGCAAGATGTTCTTCATAATGAATCCGGTGCAGTGAGGCATTATGCTTGCACAAAAACATCATTTTTTCCCGTTGCAATGCACGGGCATATGTGCTAGTGATGAATAAGGTGTTCATGGAGTTTTTGGATAAGTTTGTCGTGGTGTTCATTTATGATATACCGGTATACTCGAAGAATGAAGAGGAGCACAAGGAGCATTTGCGTTTAGTTCTCGAGAAGCTCAGGGGACATCAGTTATATGCCAAGTTCAGCAAATGTGAGTTTTGGTTGAAGGAAGTTGGATTCCTTGGACATGTTATATAAGGAGAAGGTATAACAGTAGACCCTACTAAGGTTTAGTCTTGCGCCTATGGGCCGCTATAACTATCCAAGAAGACACTCAAAAAAGGAAGGATAAAAAACCCTACCCGGTGGACTGCCGAGCTACAAGTCGTACGACATAGGAGCGGGATTCTCTAAAAAGCCAAGGTCTTAGGTGGCCAAGAGGGCCCACTTGGAGAGTCACTGAGTGGTTGGCACCCACCTCAGTTTGAGAGATCTGCCATTTTCTTGGACTCGCAAGATATTATCAGAGATTCATTGAGAATTTCTCTAAGATTGCGAAGCCCATGACGGAGTTGTTGAAGAAGGACACCAAGTGCAAGTGGACCGAAGAATGTGAAGCAAGTTTTCAGGAGCTGAAGAAATGTTTGGTTACCGCCCGAGTGCTGATTCTGCCAGATATACGCAAGGATTTCCAAGTATATTGTGACGCGTCTCGCTTAGGACTTGGAGGTGTACTTATGCAAGACGGAAGAGTTGTTTTGTATGCCTCATGTCAGCTTCGACCGCATGAGTTGAATTATAACATGCATGATTTGGAGTTAGCCGCAGTAGTGCATGCGCTCAAGACCTGGAGACATTTTCTTATTGGAAATCTTTTTGACATGTACACGAATCATAAGAGTTTGAAGTACATTTTCACACAAAACGAGTTGAATCTCAGGCAAAGGAGATGGTTGGATCTTATAAAGGATTATGATATGAAGTTGCACTATCATCCAGGGAAGGCCAATGTCGTAGCAGACGCTTTGAGCCGAAAGAGTTATGTTAATACTCTCTTAATGGGAGGGTTACCAAAGAAGTTAGCTGAGGTCTTAGGGAGCTTCGTTTGGAGATAGTCCCTAGAGGTTTTGTTGCAGAATTTTCAGACGAAGAGTAAGGTGCGCTAGGTCGTTTGTCGTGCACACAGCTATGCCGTTCGAGTTGATGGACTCACTTTATCTTCCAAGCCTTCCGATGTTATCTTATTTAGATGGCCTTAAGCCATATTCATTGTAATAAGATCCCTCTTGAGACATTCGATGTAATAAGTTTGTGGTTGCTACTCTGTTATAAATCCTTCGAGTACTATGTGTGTCAGCATTACCGATCCAGGGATGACATTGAACACAGAGACTTGACCATCTGAGGTCGGGTCGGTACAGATATCCTATGGTCCCTCTAGCGTGGTACACCTTGGAAAACATGGCCATGCAAGACTCAGGGGGGGAGGGGGGCTGCGCGGTCCCGTCTCAGGTCACGCCGTCGCCGGCTCCGGCTCCTCTGGGTCGGCAGTGCCCGTACCTCGGGGTCGACCGGTGCCAGTGGTACTGGGACAACACCATCCCACTGCCATGGTGCGATGTACACTTGTTGGATGTATGCCACTTGAATCCGGAGAGGACTCCAGTGCCACCCGTTCTAGCGAGCGGCCCGGCGAGCCACCGGGATGAGCTCCCGGAGGATCTCCTTGATGACCCATCATTCGCGAACAACTCCAAGTACTAGGACATGTGTGATACGTCTCCGACGTATCTATAATTTAGGAAGTATTCATGCCATGTTTTTAAAAATTCTACGTGATTTTGGTATGATTTGATTAGAACTAACCAGGACTGATGCTGTTTTTAGCAGAACTACTGTGGTGCTGTTTTTCTGCACAAATAAAAGTTCTCGGAATGGGTTGAAAATTTACGGAGAATATTTTTGGAAAATATAAAAAATACCAAAGCAAAAAGATACCAGAGAAGAGTCCCAGGATGACCACAAGGGTGGGCGCGCCCCCACCCCCCTAGGGCGCGCCACCCGTCCTTGTCGTCGCCTCATGGGCCCCCTTGACTTGCCCCCGATGCCAAACGCTCCGATCAATCCCTAAAACTCCAGATCAAAACCTAGATCGGGAGTTCCGCCGCCGTAAGCCTCTGTAGCCACGAAAAACCAATTTAGGCCCTCTCTGGCACCCTGCCGGAGGGGGCCAACATCACCGGAGGCCATGGAGGAGTAAGCCGGAGGGGTCACCATCGTCATGGAGGCCAATGACTAGAGGAAGAACCTTGCCCCATCTAAGGGGGAGGCCATGGAGGTGGAAGCATAAAGGGGAGAACCGCTCCCCCTCTCTCTTGGTGGTACCGGAGTGTCATCGGGGGAATCATCGCCGGGGTGATTGTCTTCATCAACATCACCTTCATCACCACAATCCTCATCTCTTTTAGGCAGTCCACTCTCTCGAACCCCGCTATAATCCCCTACTTTAACATGGTGCTTTATGCCACATATTATAATCCAATGATGTGTTGCCATCCTATGATGTTTTGAGTAGATTTTTTTGTCCTATGGGTTGATTGATGATCTTGATTGGTTTGAGTTGTATGTTTTATTTTGGTGATGTCCTATGGTTCCTTCCGTGCTGCGCACACGTGAGGGATGCCCACTGTAGGGTGTTGCAATATGTTCATGATTCGCTTATAGTGGGTTGCTAGAGTGACAGAAGCTTAAACCCGATTAAGGGGGTTGTTGCATATGGGATAAAGGGGACTTGATACTTTAATGCTATGGTTGGATTTTACCTTAATGATATTTAGTAGTTGCGGTTTCTTGCTAGAGTTCCAATCATAAGTGCATATGATCCAAGAAGAGAAAGTACTGTTAGCTTATGCCTCTCCCTCATATGAAATTGCAATAATGATTACTGATCTTGTTAAGAATTTCCTAGGATAATTCCGCACACCGACCCATCAATATTCCACACTGGCTATTTATAATATATAGTAATATATTCTAACTTTATGATAACAACACCTACTTTTATATTTTATTTCTCTGATATCATGCAAAGTTATCCTCTTCATACCCACAACGTAGTTTTATTTCTCGTTCTAAGTTGGAAGCAAACGTTCGGTGTACGTAGAGTTGTATCAGTGGCAGATAGGACTCGAGAGAATATTGATATTACCTTTAGCTCCTTGTGGGTTTGAAACTCTATACTTATCATTTGCACCTTTGGAAATTTCTACAATGATTACTTGCACTTGAGGATTATCAAGCTCTTTCCTGGCGCCGCTGCAGGGGAGCAATAGCGTGGGGTTGTTATTCTCGTGTATGCGTGTTTGCTTTATTCACTAAGTAGATTTTGTTTTCCCTTTTGTTCTTGTTTAGTTGTGGGTGAAACAGACATTTTTTTACAAAATGCAAAATACAAAGGAAAATTTACTTGCCTCTTATGCCTAAAAACGTTTTCAAAAACAGAAGTGATTGGAAGGTTATGCATTGGAGAAGTGAGGGTCACCCTTGAACACTTGTGTTCATGCTCATGGAAATAATGTAGAATTTTTCATGAAAGTTTCGCAAAAATAAGTATCCCCTTGTATATATTCATTGTATTATAAAAATAATATGCCAAGTTTTGGTTTTAGGATGTTTAAATTGCTTGTTTGGTGTGTGCAGCAGAAAAATAGAGACTTTTGATGTAGTCTTCTAATTTTCATTTTGTACTGGAGCATGATAAATTCTTGAAATTTTGACACGCTACTACCATGCAAATTGTTTAGATTGTCCTAATTTTTTTTGGAATTTTTTATGTTACACAAGTATACGAAAGTTCCAGATTACTACAGTCTGTCATGTTCTTGACAGATTCTGTTTTCTACGTGTTGTTCACTTATTTTGATGAATCTATGGATAGTATCGGGCGGTATGAACCATGCTGAGGTTGGAATAGAGTAGATATAATGCTAATATGAAATTGGAATGAGTTTACAACAGTACCTAAAGGTAGTGATTTGCTTTATTATACTAATGGATCTCACAAGGATTTTGTTGAGTTTTGTGTGGATGAAGTGTTTGAAGAATGAGGAGTTATCGATATGAGAAGAATAAGGAGAGGCAAGAGTTCAAGCTTGGGGATTCCCAATAAACCCCAAGTAAATATTTCAATGACACTCAATCATCTAAGCTTGGGGATGCCCCGGTTGGCATGCCATCTTTCTTCTTCCACAATTATCGGTATACCTTGGTTTTTGTTTTGTCCACATGATATGCGTCTTTTGTGTTTATTTTCTTTTCCTTTATGATCCATGTTAGTATGAGATCACCCTTCATTGATTTGTAGAATGCTCTTTGTGCTTCACGTAAATCTTTTGAGTATGGCTTTATAGAATGCTTCGTGTGCTTCACTTATATATTTTGAGCATGGCTTTATAGAATGCTTTGTGTGCTTCACTTATATATTTTGATCTTGGATGTTTGTAAATCTATATTAATTGTAGAATTATCCATGAACTTCACTTATATCTTTTGGAGTATGAATAAGACTATCATCAGAATTGGGCTTCGAAGACCATCATTAAAATATCATGCCTAGCTAAAAAGGCATTAAAGAAAAGCGCTTGTTGGGAGACAACCCAATATTAATGCTTACTATTTTTGAGTGCTCACATGATTAAGCTACTGCAGTAATGATGTTTTATAGCTTTTGTTTCAATAAAGTTCCAAGTAAGACCTTTCGGATGGCTTACGGTGATAGTTAATTTGATCTTGCTGAAAAACAGAAACTTTTGCGCTCAGGAAAACAATCCTCATTTTTTAAAAAAGTCATGATAAAATACTGATTATTTTTTAAGAAGATTAATAAAAAATTCCTAGGATTTCCTAATTTTTCAGAATTTTTGAAGTAGCGGAAGTGTGGTTGTTGTTCAGATCATTACAGACTGTTCTGTTTCTGGCAGATTCTATTTTCAATGCATAGTTTGCTTGTTTTCTAGTTTCTATGGCTTATATTGCCCAATATAAATTGTAGAAATGACATGGTACAGTAGGAATTGTGTGAGAACAATTATGAATATTGTCTTTGACAATACCAAACCGAATGATTTACTCTTTGTCATACTAACCCATCTCACGAAGTTCTGTTAAGTTTTGTGTCATTGAAGTTTTCAAGTTTTGGGTGAGATGTCGATATGAGGAGAATAAGGAGTGGAAAGATCCTAAGCTTGGGGATGCCCAAGGCACCCCAACGTAATATTCAAGGAAGACTCAAGCACACAAGCTTGGAGATGCCCCGGAAGGCATCCCCTCTTTCGTCTCCAAAACCATCAGTATACCTACTGGGAGCCATATTTTTATTTGTCACATGATATGTGTTTTGCTTGGAGCTTATTTTAATTTTACTTGTTGTTTGAATAAAATCATTGGATCAGAAATCTTGAATGAGAGAGAGTCCTCCCATGGTTATTTAATTACTTGACTACTCATTGTTCTTCACTCATATCTTTTTGGAGTAGTTTGTCATTTACTCACGTGCTTCACTTATATCCTATGAGTAAATGGTTGAATGGACTGAATATCGTAAATATGACTTTATATATGTTTGATATGCTTATACCATGGGGAGTGAGGAATTCACACATAATAAGTACAGGTGGTAAATTTATTGAAAGTTAGCAAACTTTCTATTGGTCACTTGAACAATTCATGAAAGAATATTGAAGGAAGAGAGATTTCACATATAAATATACTATCTTGGACATCTTTTGTAATTGTGAGCACTTATTAAATATATGAAATGCTAAAAATTTGATGTTGGACAAGGAAGACAACATAATGGGTTATGTTTTCCTATATCCGAATACAAGCTATATTGTCATGGATCCTGCAATATGTTGAGCTTGCCTTTCCCTCTCATGCTAGCCAAATTTATTATTCATGCTCGTTAATCAAAGATGGTTAAGTTTCCTAGCCATATACATGTGTTGTCATTTGATGAACGGGATCACATCATTAGAGAATGATGTGATGGACAAGACCCATCCGTTAGCTTAGCATAATGATCGTTTAGTTTTATTGCTATTGCTTTCTTCATGACTTATACATATTCCTGTGACTATGAGATTATGCAACTCCCGAATACCGGAGGAACACCTTGTGTGCTATCAAACATCACGTAACTGGGTGATTATAAAGATGATCTACAGGTGTCTCTGATGGTATTTGTTGAGTTGGCATAGATCGAGATTAGGATTTGTCACTCAGTGTATCGGAGAGGTATCTCTGGGCCCTCTCGGGAATGCACATCACTATAAGCCTTGCAAGCAATGTGACTAATGAGTTAGTTACGGGATGATGCATTACGGAACGAGTAAAGAGACTTGCTGGTAACGAGATTGAGCTAGGTATAATGATACCGACGATTGAATCTCGGGCAAGTAACCTACCGATGACAAACGGAACAATGTATGTTGTTATGCGGTCTGACCGATAAAGATCTTTGTAGAATATGTGGGAACCGATATGAGAATCTAGGTTCCGCAATTGGTTATTGACCGAAGATGTGTCTCGGTCATGTCTACATAGTTCTCAAACCCGTAGGGTCCGCACGCTTAACGTTCGATGAAGATTTGTATTATGAATCATGTGATTTGATGTACCGAAGTTTTCTCATAGTCCCGAATGAGATCATGGACATGACGAGGAGTCTCGTAGTGGTCGAGACACAAATATTGATATATTGGAAGCTTATGTTTGGACACCAGAATGGTTTCGGATAGATTCGGGCATTTTCCGGAGTACTAGGGGGTTACCGGAACCCCCCGAGGGTTAATGGTCCTTCATCGGCCCTAGTGGAAGAGAGGAAACGGAGTCCACGTGGAGGCGCGCGCCCCCCAAGCCCAATCTGAATTGGACTAGGGTTGGGGGGGCTTTCTTTTTTCTCCTCCCTCTCTTTCCCCCTTCTCCTTGGAATAGGAAAGGGGGGCCGAATCCTACTTGGACCGGGAGTCCAAGTAGGACTCCCCCCCTGGCGGGCCACACCTTGGCCGGCCTCCTCCTCCCCCCTCCTTTATATACGTGGGAGGGGGAACCCCAAAGACACACCAAAGTCTCTCTTAGCCGTGTGCGGTGCCCCCTCCACAGTTACACACCTCGGTCATATCGTCGTAGAGCTTAGGCGAAGCCCTGCGCTGGTGAACTTCATCATCACCGTCACCATGCCGTCGTGCTGTGGGAACTCTCCCTCGGCCTCAACTGGATCAAGAGTTCGAGGGACTTCACCGAGTTGAACGTGTGCTGATCGCGGAGGTGCCGTACGTTCTGTACTCCGATCGGTTGGATCGTGAAGACGTTTGAGTACATCAACCGCGTTACTAAACGCTGCCACTTTCGGTCTACGAGGGTACGTAGACACACTCTCCCGCTCGTTGTTATGCATCTCCAAGATAGATCTTGTGTGATCATAGGCAAATTTTTTGAAATACTGCATTCCCCAACAATGGCTTCCGAGCCAGGTTTATGCGTAGATGTTATATGCACAAGTAGACAACAATGAGTTGTGGGTGATAATAGTCATACTGCTTACCAACAACATCTTACTTTGATTCGGCGGTATTGTTGGATGAAGCGGCCCGGACCGACATTACATGACCGCGTTCATGAGATTGGTTCTACCGACATGCTTCACACACATGTGGCTAGCGGGTGTCTGTTTCTCCAGCTTTAGTTGAATCGAGTTTAACTATGCCCGGTCCTTGTTGAAGGTTAAAACAACACACTTGACGAAAATCATTGTGGTTTTGATGATTAGGTAAGAATAGTTCTTGCTAGAAGCCCGTAGCAGCCACGTAAAACTTGCAACAACAAAGTAGAGGACATCTAACTTGTTTTTGCAAGGCATGTTGTGATGTGATATGGTCAAGACATGATGATATAAATTGTTGTATGAGACGATCATGTTTTGTAACAGTTATCGGCAACTGACAGGAGCCATATGGTTGTCGCTTTATTGTATGAAATGCAATCGCCATGTAACTAATTTACTTTGTCACTAAGCGGTAGAGATAGTCATCGAAGCAATAGTTGGCGAGACGACAACGATGCTATGATGGAGATCAAGGTGTCGCGCCGGTACCTGCTAGTATTGCATGTCTATGTTGTTCCTAGAGAAAGCTAAGTTGAAAGATGATGGTAGCAACTGCACTGACTGGGTCCATAACTTGAGGATTATCCTCATTGTTGCACAGAAGAATTACGTCCTGGAAGCACCGCTAGGTGCAAAGCCTGCTGCAGGAGCAACACCGGATGTTATGAACGTCTGGCAGAGGAAAGCTGATGACTACTCGATTGTTTAGTGTGCCATGCTTTACGGCTTCGAATCGGGACTTCAATGACGTTTTGAACGTCATGGAGCATATGAGATGTTCCAGGAGTTGAAGTTAATATTTCAAGCAAATGCCCGGATTGAGAGATATGAAGTCTCCAATAAGTTCTACAGGTGCAAAATGGAAGAGAATAGTTCTGTACGTGAACATATACTCAGAATGTCTGGGTACCACAACCACTTGACTCGTCTGAGAGTTAATCTTCCTGATGATAGTGTCATTGACAGAGTTCTTCAATCACTGCCACCAAGCTACAAAATCTTCGTGATGAACTATAATATGCAAGGGATGGATAAGAACATTCCCGAGCTCTTAACAATACTAAAAGCTACGGAGGTAGAAATCAAGAAGGAGCATCAAGTGTTGATGGTTAACAAGACCACTAGTTTCAAGAACAAGGGCAAAGGGAAGAAGGGGAACTTCAAGAAGAATGGCAAGCAAGTTGCAGCTCAAGTGAAGAAGCCCAAGTCTGGACCTAAGCCTGAGACTGAGTGCTTCTACTGCAAAGGGACTAGTCACTCGAAGCGGAACTGCCCCAAGTATTTGGCGGATAAGGATGGCAAAGTGAAAGGTATATTTGATATAGGTGTTATTGATGTGTACCTTACTAATGCTCGTAGTAGCGCCTGGGTATTTGATACTGGTTTTGTTGCTCATAATTGCAACTCGAAACAGGGGCTACGGATTAAACAAAGATTGGCTAAGGACGAGGTGACGATGCGCGTGGGAAATGGTTACAAAGTCCATGTGATCGTTGTCGGCACGCTACCTCTACATCTAACTTCAGGCACTACAAAAAAAATACACTTTCATGATGATATGTGTTTGTCACAGTAGGTCGCGTTTTTTGTCATGCATGTACATCCATGACGATTTTATGACAGAATCAAGATAGTCATACATGTGTTGTCGTACAAGTGTTCCATGACATTACCAAAATTATCATCACGGAAGTGTCCACTTCCATGACGATAAATCGCGCGTCACAGAAGTGCTTTCATCAGGGGTGACCGACATGTGGCATCCACCGTAACAGAATGTCGTTAAGCTATCGGGTCGGGTTTTGGATCCGATAACCCGTTAATAGCCCCGACCAATGGGGATTTTCCACGTGTAAAATCATCATTGGCTGGAGGAAACACGTGTCGGCTCATCGTTGGGACAGATGTCGTCCACTCATTGGATGGAAGGCGCCTATGATACGTTGACACGTGGCACGGCCCAACAGAGGCCCATTCCTGTGAAAAGGTCGGCCCATTTGACTTGGTCAAAAGGTGGTGGGGCGGCCCATGGAAAGCCTGTTAACGGCCTTTTCGCATATAGCCCATTTACAGCCCGCTAACCCAAGGCCCATTACGGCCTATCCGTATTAGGCCCAGTAGCGTCATCTGGGCCATCCAATATGATTCCATCCCATTTTCACTTCTGGCGCATGTATGGCCCATGATGTCTTTCGGCCCATATGAGGCCCTATGTAACTCTTGGCCTATTAACGGCCTGTGGTGAAACTGGCCCATAATGAACAGTGTATCACTTTACACCCACTAACGGCTCGTGGTGAAACTAGCCCGTAATGAATAGTGCATCACTTTATACCCATTAACGACCCATTATTCCATGGGGCCGTTTCCATCCCATGTTATGTTTCGGCCTTCTCAGAGCCCATTTATTCTTGGGCTCATTTCCAGCATTTGTTTACTTACGACCCGTTACTATCATTTTCTGCTTGTGGGCCAAATTCAGCCCGTGGTTACAGTCGGCCCGTTTGTGGTCCGTTAATACGTTGGATCATTTTCATAGCATCATCAAATACGTCCTATTAACGATGGCCCATTATGGTCGGCCCATGAACGGACGATTCCAACTCTAGCCCGTTTACGACCATAATGCGGTATGTTTGGCCCATATTTGGCCAATCGATCATATGGCCCATATAAGGCCCATTGATGATACGGCCCGCAGAAGGCCCATTGTTTTTACGGCCCGTAGAAGGCCCATTCTTTCTACGGCCTGTAGAATGCCCACTGTTTCTACGGCCAGTAGGAGGACGAGTGTCACTATACTAAATATTAGCCCATGGTTATTGTGTCCTAGTTTTAAAAATAGGTTATTGCAGCCACTAGCTAACCGCGGAAAAAGAACTGCAATGACTACAAGCAAACAAATAAACAAGACAATAAGGAAATAAATAAGCAAGCAACTAACGCTAGGCTATCACGGCTATTACACATATTACATCCACTAGGCATCAAAGTTCGCCACCAGTGCAAATATAGGGAACAAAGCAGCATATCATATACACTAGTTGTCAAAGTTGGCGACAAGCGCAAATAGATGCCGCAGCAAAACAAATCCAGAACTGTAACCACTTCAGAAGATCTCAAGAAACAATATCCTTGGTACCCATAATGCTGGCAAGATGCTTAGCAAGCTTATTAACTTTCTCTTGTTTGGCGCTTAAATCCTCCAGCGCTTGATGTTGCACCAGAAAATATGCATCTGAATTCTGCAGGGACTTCCTCAATCCTTTAACTTCCTGTCCCAGCACATCTGATCAATGTCTTTCAACTTGAAGTTGAGACTCAAGAAGATGAACTAATTCAGGCAGCGAGTTCGAAGAGCTCGTGCCAGCAGTAGTGGCCAGTAACTCGAACACTACATCAACACAGGACTTTGGGTTCCCTCACTGTCGTCAAGATAGTTTTTATCAGCTTTCTTGGAGACCAACAGGGATGTCTCACTATCTTGAACCTTATCTGCATTCCTTCCTTTACCATTGGATAATGCGGTACTGTACTCCAATATTTTATCTGCATTCTAAAAGAGAAACAAGCAGACACATCACATGTTTACCATGTTGTATATGAAACTCATTTTGGTAAATGAGTTCAGTAGTAAAGTGGACAGGATAACAGCATGAAACAAACATATATCTATGTACCATGGTCACTTTATGGTCTATATCATTCTAGTTTTTGTTGCCAAATCAAGATAGAGACACAGTTCAAATAATATTTGTTCAAGACAAAGCAGAATAGACAGAATATAAGTGTGGGTAACTATAGAGCAATAACAACACTTGTAATGTGCATGACATCAGAACATAACTGTTTATTCAATTGAAATTGAAATCAACAAAGAGCAGGTTACAACAGCAAACCAGTTAAAGAAACAGGTTTAAAACATACCTGTTGCGCCATTGGAGTTTCAATTCCATCCTTCAAATTTGAAAATAGTTAGTATGAGTAAATACCGTAATGCAAGAGCAAAGGAGTATGAACCATAGCTACAGAACCTGACATGAGAACAAATCTTATTCTCGTTTAAGCGTTGAGTTGGGATTCGGAGTGGTGGTCCTCGTGCTTTGGGCACTGCAGTTCCCTTACTAACTGCTCGTGTTTGGGTGCTCTGTGGTGGAGACGGTCCTGTGTCAACTGGAACTGGGTTACTATCTGCCGGGGTTGGGGTTAGAAGGGGTGTAGCTGGTTTTCTGTCCAACTTGGTAGGGGTACAATCTGCGAGAGTCTGGGTTTTGTGTGGTGGATCTGGTCCTTGGGCAAGTACAACCGTGGTTCTATCTGCATCAACTGGTAGCACTATCTTTTCTGAAGACCGTGTTGTTACTCCCTTAGATACTGCCATCACGCTCTCCAATTCAAATGGCTGATAAACAAGAAAAGTAATTGAAAGTATAGACATTGCATGATAGACAGGTGCAATGGATAGTGGGGAATAAAAGAGGGCATGAAATAATTCATATTTGTGTTGTCTAACCAAACAGGATAGCATGACACAATTTGACATATATGATGGCTAACTAAACAGGATAGCATGACACAATTTCACATTATGATGGCTAACTAAAAAAGATGGAAAGACATAGTTAAAAATATGAGACTATGTAAATAGGATGACATGACATAACTATATAATGTGTTTATTAAATAGGTTGGCATGCCATAATTCACATACATTCACGGATAGAATGTCATAATTCAAAATATGATGACTGTAAACACTAAACAGGATGAGATGATATAACTATATGATGTATTTATTAAATGGGTTCCCATGCCATAATTCAGACAGATGATGTGTATGTACTATGTAAACATGATGGCATGATATAATTCAAACATATGATTTATATAGTAAGCAAGTAAGCAGATGGCAATCCATATATGATGTAAAAACTAAGCAATGCAAGACAACATGCATGACATGGGTAATATAACCCTGTCATGTTGGAGCATAGAACTCAGGGGGGAAATAGGACTGGTCATCAGTCTCTGACTCCTCCTCTGAGGAGCTCTTTGCAACCAGCAAGATGTCCGCTTTAGCAGGTAGCATTGTCTGCTCTGAATACCTTGTTTTCACTCCAGATACTTCCATCACCGCTTCAAATGGCTGATGCACAGGAAGAGTAGTTGAATATACAAATGTTGTTGACAAATGGAACACGTAATAAAAAAAATGATAGCATGATATAATTCACATACATGATGATTGGCTAAATAGCATGGCATTGCATAATTCACATATATAATGCCTTTGCAACAAGATAGCATTGTATAATTCACATATATAATGTCTTGCAACAAGATGGCAATGCATAATTCACATATATGGTAATTAGACACTGAACAGGTGGCATTCACACAAAGCATGTCTAAACTAATCAAATGACATAGCAATGCGAGACACCATACACACGATATGAGCAACATAACCCTGCCAAGTTAGAGCATACACCTCGGGCGGAATAGGACTGGTCATCTGTCTCTGAATCCTCCTCTGATGAGCTATCCGTAACCAGCGAGATATGCACTTCATCAGATAGCATAGTCTACTCTGAAGACCTTGTTTTCACTCCAGAATTTGCCATCACCGTGTCAAATGGCTGATGCACACGAAGAGCAATTGAATTTACTAACATTGTTGAAAAACTTAATATGTAACGGAAAAAAGAATGGCCTGATATAATTTACATATAAGATGACTGGCTAAGCAGGATGGCATTGCAAAATTCACATATATGATGCCTGGCTAAACAAGATGGTGTTGCATAATTCACATAAACGATGAATAAACTAAACAGATGGCATTCGCACAAAGGATGTCTAAACTAAGCAGATGACATATTTGATGTATAAAGTAAGCAATGCAAGACACCATATGCATGATATAACCAACATCAGCATGCCAAGTTAGAGCGAAGACCTCAGGGGGTAAATAGGAGTTGTCTTCTCCTTCTAAATCCCCCTCAGAATAGATATCTTCCTCTCGATTACAATCTGAAATGCGTGGAGGGGGGCTGCCTCTGCGCCTACCATGGAGCGACGTCTGCATGAAATTTTATTGCCACACAAGGCTCGTCTCTTTTGCTCTACATGTTCAGTTCCATTGTTTACAATAACTGTCATGCATAGGAATAAAACATAGTGAGATTATGTAAGGAGTGCATGCAGAAATCCAGAGTGACGGTAGCAACCTGTGGATAGACCCAAAACCAATAATAGCGGGCAGATAATGGCTTCAGTTAAAAAATACAGATAATGGCTTCTTTACTGTTTGTTTCCCACCCAACATGAAAATCATAGTAGACACCGGAGATTAACCAGATAGTAGATAGATACTATTGATAGCGGCCCCGATATGTACCCCACAACCATTTAAAAACTCAAGTTTGACCATTAGTTTGGAGCTGACTTAGAGTCTAGTCGGTGAACAGGACGATAAAGTAGCATGTAATATTGAGCGATGCACAACGTAAGTAGACGCGAAAGAGTGCGACCTCTCTTGCGGACCTGTGTAGTCCTCGAGGTCATCTGCTCGGTTGATGATGGTAATGTAGTTTTCATGGCTACCAGTGGCGGGGAAGAAGATCTAAGGCGGTGAAAGACAGTCTGGAGGCCGGATCCCTGCTGTGCTGGACCCTTCTGTCGTTGGAGCAGCTGAGCTGGGGTGGACGATGGCGCAGCAGGAGCGGGACAAACCACACAAGGTTTTCTTTGACAACTATCTGTAAGAGAAGTAATTCTGTAAGGGCTCGTTTGAATTGGAGGATTCCAACAATGCAGGGATAGGAAATAGACAGGAATAGGATAGGAATGCACGTGCAAAACAGAGAATTTAACAACATAGGATTTCTGCCAATCTAGGTGTTTGATTCACAACAATTGGAAGATCACGGGATGCAAAGAAGCATGGTGAGATTAAGTCAAACCACAAGAAAATGTACGGTTATAATGATATTATGCTACTATCTCTTAGTCTTGTGCTTCATAAAAAGGAATTTGAAAAGGAGGACAAGTGAAAATTAAAATTCCTATATTTTTTCTTTCAAGGAGACACTAAAGGAACAAATCCGTGTGCTCAGTGGACAATATATATAACATGTAGTGTAAAAATGAGATGCAACAAGTGTACAACCTCTTTGGCGAAGCCATGTTGATCTCAGCATGATTGGATTGGCCGGTGAGGATGCTCCGGCTGACTTTGCTGTCGGAGGAGGGGAAGAAGATCTTAGGCGTCTGGAGATGAAGCCTGAGGTACTACTCCGCTGTGATGGAGGGTTTCGTCGTTGGAGCAGCTCCGGTGAGTTGTACGACGCCGGGGCTGAAGCAGGACAAGAGAGAAAACGAACAACGTTAACCTAAGTGGAATTCTAATACATCTCCAATACATGACATAAAATACATAACCACAAAGTGCTAGATGTAAAATACATCAGCCGCTCATCTCTAAACTTAACTGTCGAAACTGAACTTAACTGTTGAAACTGAATTTTGCTGTTGAAACTGAATTTTGCTGTCGAAACTGAATGCACTAGCAAGGTGAGGCTACACCTCGGTCGACTGAATTTTTCATCTCTGGTCAGTCGATTTTGCAGCCGTTGGATACGAAATCAAGGGCCTGCAGTTCATCTTCATCCTCCACCCCCCTAAGCCTCCAGCCACCACCGGCCAAATAGCAGCCCCTCGCTGCCCGCGGCCGGCGGTGCGCCGCCCCGCCCACCCCAAAAACACTCCCCACCGCCGGCCGCCGCCCTAGCCAACCCTCTAGCCCCCCCCCCCGTGCCGAGATTT
>NC_041382.1:54589562-54632542 GCF_002162155.2 Triticum dicoccoides
ATGGACTGACCCAAAAGTCGATTCAGTCGACTGAAGTGTAGCTAAATCGGAGCAGTATAGCAAGCAAGAGCAAGAGCGAGAGCAGCAGCGCGAGCAAGAGCAATAGCAAGAGCAGACCAGGCAGGGGACCGAGAGCAAGAGCAGAGCAGCAGCGCGAGCGAGAGCTAAAGCAGCAGCAGCTCCTACTGATGTGGACGTCGCCGCCGAGGGAGCGACGCCGTGGAGGAAGTGGCCGGCAACACCGCCGTGGATGGAGCCGCGCCATGTCGGCTCGGGACCGAGCGCCGGCAGCACCATGAGATCGAATCAAGAAGAAAATGCGGCGATTAGTGTACAACCTCTTTGGTGGCACCGATTAGGCCGCAGCTTCATCCAAGGAAACGGTGATGATGATGCTCCTCCGGTGGTGCAGGTGAAGACGGCGGTGTGGGAATGGACGTGGTGCGAAAGACGAGGGTAACATCGGGGCAGCGTGGAGGACGGGGTGGCTGAACCGGTGGGACGATGAGATCGACGACAGATCCTCATCTGGTATGGTGGATGAGGGACGTCGAGGTGTTGCTGTGGACGACGTCGTTAGGGACGAGGCTCTGGCTGGGTGGCGGACGGAGCAGGGTGTGGGGTTTCGTCGCGGGTTTTTGCGGCCTCGGTGTGCGAATGGGTGAGCAGATGGGATGGCAGTGGGGAACCATGGCTTAGAGACGCGCTTGTCCGAAATGTGGGGTAAGTTACAAAAGTACCCCCACCGATTTGAGGCGGTTCTTTCGGTTCAGGGGTGCCACGGGCATTTCATGTGTCGGGATTTCACAGGAGGTGGGAGTTTTCGCGCGCGTTGTAATTTTGGAATAGCAAGGCATGGGCTGAGATGGAGGGAGTTGTCGGAGCACAACGAGGATATATCTTAAATATTTCGGGCTAACAAGGCGCGGGTTGAAATTTCCGGACAAGCCTAACATGTACTGTACCAAATCAATGCACACTACAAATGTCATTCAAAACTTTGAATTCATGTTATGTTCAATTAAAATATTTCGCTATGTGTATAATGCATGCAACCTACTACTCAAATGAACGTTTTAGTGCATTCCAAACGTATATACTACCACTTCAATATGAATGAAATTTGAATTTGTTTCTCTATTTGAATAAGAACTACAGTAATGATTGTTGTGAAGTAAAAGCATTTGAATTCGTTTCTCTGTTTTAATAAGATGTACAATCATCATTATTGTCAAGTTAAACCATCGTTTGTGTATTATCTTCACAACACACCACATGATTAGTCTTGAGTTACATATGAACTATGTGTACTATATGAACTCGAACTAGATTTTTTGAATCCACTTTATTTTGATTTCAAATCACATTACATTTCTAGCTCTAGCTAGATCTTCATAATCTAAACCATGTCTCATATGTATAATGTGTTTATCACATTATGTATGGTGCCCCGCCCCCTACGCCTACAAGTATTTAGATGTGAGTTGCAAACACCACACATTACCACAAATTCAAATGAAATGTGAGAATGTTTGATATGTAGTATTGTTTAGATTGTTCGATATTTAGTTGTAAGCTCCAAACGCCACACATTATCACAAATTCAAATAAAATGTGAGATTGTTTGATGTATAGTATGGTTTAGATTATTCGACATTTAGTTATGAGTTACAAACGCCATGCATTATCACATTATGGTATAACATGTGCACAACACGTGTATCCCTGCTATATTCATGCATGCAATGTTTAAAACACTATGATATCCTATTCAAATATATGAATCAGATTTCATATCAAATTATGATATTTGTTAGTCTCTTACACCCACACAATCCTCTAACCTTTGTAGCTACCACTAACTTTCTCTCATGCATGCACACGCCCTCCTCGCCCTCCCCCTCCCTCGGCATTCTATCCACCGGGCACATTCATTTTTTTCTTTAGGTCGTTCTCCCAGAGTCTCCACAACTCCTTTCCGACACACACCGATCGGTAAACCTTTCCAGCGATGCCTGCCTACAACACACACACACCTTCAATCTCCTCCTTTATGTGTCCTTGCCTCGTGTCTCTCATATGGTCAGACACACGTGTAAACTCTCGCCCCTCTTTTCATCGATCTCACAACCGCACACTCCTCCCCCTATCTAGCTAGTAGTTGGGCCTCTCGCACCACCTCCTAGCTCCATTCTCTCTGTCTATCTGTCTCGCTGGGCCTTCTTTGCCTCTAACAAATGGACGTACACCGACCGATCTCTCGCTATACATATAGTTAGCTAGGTCCTTATAACTTGTTTTTACCCACACGTCAATCGATCTACCTCATTAGTTGTGTCTCTCCCTTCGTCCGACAAACAACAACTGATCTACCGATCTAGTTAGGTTTGCTTACTGTCGGTGTCAAAACCGGTGGATCTCGGGTAGGGTGTCCCAAACTGTGCGTCTAAGGCGGATGGTAACAGGAGGCAGGGAACACAATGTTTTACCCAGGTTCGGGCCATCTTGATGGAGGTGAAACCCCACGTCCTGCTTGATTTATTCTTGATAATATGAGTATTACAAGAGTTGATCTACCACGAGATCAGAGAGGCTAAACCCTAGAAGCTAGCCTATGGTATGATTGTATGTTGTCCTACGGACTAAAACCCTCCGGTTTATATAGACACCGGAAAGGGCTAGGGTTACACAAGGTCGGTTATAAAGGAGGAGATATACATATCCGTATTGCCTAGCTTGCCTTCCACGCCAAGTAGAGTCCCATCTGGACACGAGATGAAGTCTTCAATCCTGTATCTTCATAGTACAACAGTCCGGCCAAAGGATATAGTCCGGCTGTCCGGAGACCCCCTAATCTAGGACTCCCTCAGTAGCCCCTGAACCAGGTATCAATGACGATGAGTCCCGCGCAGTGTTGTCTTCGGCATTGCAAGGCGGGTTCTTCTCCAATTTTCGAGTGTTCGTAAGTAGTGTCCGGCCTCATAAATGTTAAACCTCTTGGCTTTTGTGCCCAATAAGGGCTATCTCCCACGCGTCAAATGAATACGAGGCGCTAGGGTGTTTTTATATTCGCCCCCTAGCGAGATAAATAAATTGTCTATTAAAGGGATGGGGATTCTTAGATCCGATCCATACCATCCTCCTCCCAGCGAGAATCCATCAGAGCGCGTTTCAGAAAGATCTATTCCAGCATGGTCGACCTCCGCAGCTCCTCCTCCCGCCCCCGTAGCCCTAAGCCCGGTGATTGGGAGAGGCGTTCAGTCCCACACAGTCGATTGGTTAAACTGCAGACCAAGGGATTTCTCCCTCCGGCGTATATGGTGCCCGTCCGAGCCGGGCTCGCCACCTACAATGGCGGGGAGCAAGCGGAGAGCTTCCCCAGCCCCTCTATGGGGGAGCGGGTATGCCTTGTCCCCTATCTATTGAGGGGACTTGGATTTCCAATTCATCCGTTCCTCCGCGGGCTCCCACACACCTCCAGGCATTGAATGCCCATGGAGACTGCCATCCGAAGACCATGCAACAAAGCTTCGTATTCGGCTGCGTTGTTGGAGTATGTATACAATATTTGCAGTACGTACTAAACGGTATCTCCCGTTGGGGACGTCAGCCCCTAGACCAGCCAGCATTTAGAACCGTCGAAGTGCATTATCCAATTGGAGTATGCACCGTACTCTTTAGGGAGTTCGGCCTCCATACATTCGGCGACAAAGTCGGCCAATACTTGCGACTTAATGGCTCGTCGAGGCTTTTTTGTTATGTCGAACGGGAGGAGCTCAATGTCCCATTTAGCAATCCGGCCCATAGCGTCGCGGTTGTTTATAATATCATTAAGTGGCACTTCTGAGACTACTGTAGTCGAACAGTCTTGAAAGTAGTGTCGCAGCTTCTGGGATGCCATGAATACCGCATAGGCTATCTTTTGATAATGTGGGTACCGTGGTTTGCATGGAGTGAGGACAGTGGATACATAGTATACCGGCTTTTGAAGAGGAAATTTATGTCCGTCAGCTTCTCGTTCGACGACGAGCACCGTGCTTACAACTTGATGAGTTCCCGCAATGTACAACAGCATTGGTTCGCCGATGTTTGGCGCGGCCAGGATTGGGTTGGTTGCCAAAATGGCCTTTATTTCTTCCAATCTGGCTGTGGCAGCGTCCGTCCACTCAAAGTGTTTGATGCGCCGAAGGAGGCGATAAAGGGGTAAAGCCTTTTCTCCTAAGCGGGAGATAAAGCGGCTTAGAGCCGCCACAGATCCAGTTAACTTCTGGATTAGTTTGAGGTCTGTTGGGGTAGCCAACTATGACAAAGCTCGGATTTCGATCGGATTATCTTCAATACCTCTACTAGAGACAATGAAACCCAGGAGCTTTCCGGGTGGTATGCCGAAAACGCATTTTTCTGGATTGAGCTTGATGTCGTATGTTCGGAGGTTATCGAATGTGAGCCTGAAGTCGTCTATCAAAGAGTCAGCGTGTTTGGTTTTGACTACCACATCGTCTATGTATGCCTCTACTGTTTTGCCGATTTGTTTCTCCAGACATGTCTGAATCATGCGCTGATATGTTGCGCCGGCGTTTTTGAGCCCAAAAGGCATTGTGTTGAAACAGAAGGGTCCGTATGGTGTGATGAATGCCGTTGCGGCTTGGTAGGACTCCGCCATCTTGATTTGGTGGTAACCGGAGTATGCGTCGAGGAAACACAATGACTCGTGTCCTGTGGTAGCATCGATAATTTGATCGATGCGGGGGAGGGGGAAGGGATCCTTTGGGCAAGCTTTATTGAGGTCCTTGAAATCGACACAAAGGCGCCAGGATTTATCCTTCTTTGGTACCATCACCAGGTTTGCTAGCCAGTCCCGGTGTTTTACTTCTCTGATGAATCCGGCCTCCAATAACTTGGATAGTTCCTCTCCCATGGCTTGTCTCTTAGGTTCGGAGAAACGCCGAAGAGCTTGCTTGACCGGTTTGAATCCCTTAAGGATATTGAGGCTATGCTCAGCCAGCCTGCGTGGGATTCCTGGCATGTCTGAGGGATGCCAGGCGAATATGTCCCAATTCTCGTGCAGGAAATCTCGTAGTGTGGCGTCCACGGCGGGGTTTAACTGTGCCCCGATGGAGGCTGTTTTTGTAGGGTCCGTTGGATGGACTTGGAATTTGACTATTTCATCCGCTGGTTTAAAAGAGGTGGACTTGGATCTCTTATCGAGTATCACATCGTCCCTGTCCACTGTGGAGCGTAGCATGGTTAATTCCTCGGCCGAGAGGGCTTCGGATAATGCCTCGAGGGACAGTGCGGCTGTTTTGTTTTCGGCACGGAGTGCTGTGTCCGGATCACTGGTGAGGGTGATGATTCCGTTGGGCCCGGGCATTTTGAGCTTCATGTACCCATAATGGGGTACGGCTTGGAAGATCGTGAACGCCTCACGTCCTAAAAGGGCGTGGTATCCACTGCTGAACGGGGCCACTTGAAATGTAATTTCTTCGGACCTATAGTTCTCTGGCGTACCGAATACCACATCTAGTGTGATTTTCCCAGCGCATCGTGCCTCCCAACTGGGTATGATTCCCCTGAAGGTTGTGCTACTTTGCTCAATGCGGTTCCAGTCTATTTCCATTTTTTGAAGAGTTTCCTCATAAATGAGGTTTAATCCACTTCCGCCGTCCAAGAGTACTTTGGTGAGTCGAAAGCCGTCCACAATTGGGCTGAGGACCAGTGCGGCTGGTGCTTGGGCTGTTCAGAATTTAGGTTCGTCACTGGCATTGAAGGTGATAGCCGTGTCACTCCATGGATTTATTGTTGCTACGTGGCAGATTTCGGCCATGCTGCAGAGTGTTCGCTTGCACCTATTATTTGACGCGAAGGTCTCAAAGACTTTTAACACCGTATTATTATCCACGGGATTGTGCTCTGTGGCATTTGGGATAAGAAGATCCTCACCACTTTTGGCCACCTGCCGGAGTATCCAACATGCTCTAAGGCTGTGTGTTGGTAGTGTATCCGATGTACTATGAATTTTGTAGGGTCCGTTAAGCCATCCCTCCAATACGTTTCCATGCCCTATAGAGGGTTTTTGTTTCTTTGCAATTAGCTCGGGTGTCTTATGATAGTGCACCCTTTTACTTCGGACTGGGTGTATATTCGGAGCCGGATTATCCCAAAATTTTGTTTCGGTTCTCCAGGCGCTTTCCATCGCACAATACTTTCGTACTATGGACGCCAAGTCAGCGAAGCGTGATATGTCACGGCGACTTAAGGCGTTAAGGATTCCCTTGTCCGTGCAATTATTACAGAAAAGTGAGACTGCATCTTCCTCACGGCAGTCCTTAACCTTGTTCATCACAAGGAGGAATCTGGCCCAATAATGATGTATTGTTTCATGGGGCTCTTGCCTGATGTGGGAAAGATCGTTTATGTCTGGGTGGGTGGGTGGATTTGAGTCCGAACCCCTACTCGATCTGAGACCCAGGGGCCGAGGAGTTTCCAATCTTGGAAGTTCGGGTTCCGGAGTGATGCCCGATAAGTCTGACCCGCTGCCTGATTATAGGTTCAGGGCTAGGGTGATGTCCTCCCGTAAGTGGGTATCCGGCTCGGAGAGCTCAGGAATCCGGACATAGTTAGTTCTCAAAATAGAGGAGGAGTTTCCGCATTGTTCCTCCACCACCGCAACGTGACGGGTGACCGGTGGAGAGTTAATCTCCCTTTGATCTGGTTTAAGCCCAATCCGATCATAGTCCGTAGCGACTCCCAAGGCAGAGATGCGATCCAAGAGTTCGTTTAGGGAAGAGAGCTCCATTGGATCCATCTGTTCAGTGAATTCCGAGCCGACGTGGAGGCTGTTTTTGATGACCCAAGAAGTCATCGTCGATGCAACGGCCGAACAGGCAGTCATGACGAAATTGCCTAGCCGGAGATTTTGGCCGACAACCAGAGCTCCCCCGGCGGTAATGTTGTTTTTAACAACGAGATGAGGCATCCTTCCTTACGGTGACATCACAGAGGAACTCTAAATGAAAGCACCAATGTCAGTGTCAAAACCAGTGGATCTCGGGTAGGGGTTCCCGAACTATGCGTCTAAGGCAGATGGTAACAGGAGGCAGGGAACACGATGTTTTACCCAGGTCCGGGCCCTCTTGATGGAGGTAAAACCCTACGTCCTGCTTGATTTATTCTTGATGATATGAGTATTACAAGAATTGATCTACCACGAGATCAGAGAGGCTAAACCCTAGAAGCTAGCCTATGGTATGATTGTATGTTGTCCTACGGACTAAAACCCTCCAGTTTATATAGGCACCGGAAAGGGCTAGGGTTACACAAGGTCGATTGCAAAGGAGGAGATATACATATCCGTATTGCCTGGCTTGCCTTCCACGTCAAGTAGAGTCCCATCCAGACACGAGACGAAGTCTTCAATCTTGTACCTTCATAGTCCAACAGTCCGCCCAATGGATATAGTCCGGCTGTCCGGAGACCCCCTAATCTAGGACTCCCTCACTTACCAAACACATGGTTCCCCTTCATCATCCATGGATGCGTCCCGACAGATCTATCACGCACAGGCACACACAGAAACACATCCCCACTCTTATTGGTAACATTGCAGTTCCACCATCAGTTTGTCTAGTAGGTCTCTCCCACCATCTTCGAGAAGCAACTCCATCGCCCATCCAGCACTCTACCCCTCTCCCTCCCTCTCCCTTCCTCTCCTCTCCTCTCTCTCTCTCTCTCTCTCTGTCCCATCATATTTCCCGTCCTTCAGTTATGTATGGATGTCGACTGATCTCCCTCAAGACATAGCTGGGTCTCTCCTTCTCAACACATATACGAGTCGTTCTACCTCTATAGTTAGGCCTCTGCCTACCCCTCCCCCCCACACACACCGATACATCGAGCGCTCTAGTCATGTCTCCCTGCCACACACAAACTTGACATGTGCCCTTTAACGTTCCGATAGGTTAGTCGCCCAATTTCTTTGACTTGCACACACACACAATTTTGATGGCTCTCTTCATCGATCTCGCACCCACTCACTTGATCCTCTCTTCGACTCTATCGATAGCTATGACCCCTCCCTCTCTTCTCGTGGATTGCCTGACCCTCTATGTATGATATGGATAGGCCTCCATTTCACACATATTGCATGAAAAAATTTATTTGAGATGTCATCGACACATATTCCCACAAATAATTCATGAAATCAACCCCCCACCCCAAAACAAAAAACACTCATGAACACGGTTTGTATCTCTCACACACACCCACGTAGGTGGGGGACGTGCACGAAGAGAAGAGGTGCATGCACAATGCACGTACTCCGTGTCTTTATCAACCACACCCGCGCGGGTACACGGTGGAGCTCATTTCTGTACGAAAAAGGCAGCCCACGTGGTAATTTGGCACGTGTACTGGTTGTCCACTTGGTGGAGGGAGGATCGTCTACTACGGGTGAACAAACAAATTGTGACTTGACGTGTTATGTTAAAAAAAGAGGCAAACCATGTTGGGCCTACCTTAGAGGCAAGGCTCTATACACTGGAGTACTTTGATGTGTCCCGTTAACTCGCAGAACAAGGAGAAGCTTGCTTAGTACTCCGTCTCCCTCGTTCCTAAATATAAGTCTTTGTAGAGATTTCACCATGAACCACATGCAGATGTATATAGATGCATTTTAAGTGTAGATTCATTCATTTTGTTCCGTATGTAGTGGAATCTCTACAAAGACTTATCTACTAGTAATAGCTAGCCCCCACTACTAGGAATTCTATATCCTGTCCTTGAGCCACATCATCAAAATTGATGTAGCCGTTAGATGAAGTAAATCAGTCCATAATAGCCGTCTGATTTAGATGTTGAGAGGCTCCGCACTAAGCCACATGCAAGCATGCAGAAATACCATGGCACATGCATGTGAGTGGGTTTTAAATCACATCAACATGTCTGCATGCAAGCATGCATCGGTAGCATGCATGTAAGTGAGCTTTTAAGTCCCATTAACATGTCAAAAAGAAAAATATAATCCCATTATGCAGTAGGATTTGGCTGATCTTTTTTCCTTGCGTGGGATGATATAAATGATGAAGGGAGTTTATTTAGTTTGGCTACCACATTTGTCATGCAGTTATAGAGTTTTTTGTAGTTCTATGAAATTGATAATTTTGCGCAGAGAGATATACTGTGGCTCCGCGGCAACGCGCGGGGACTCATCTAGTAATATTTAGGAATGGAGGGAGTACTATGTAAAGAGTTAGGTGTCGCACGGTGATAGTGTGAGATGGGCCATGTAATCGCTGAGCCTGCATTTTTTCACTGCTCTTGCACCCCTTCGCTGTAAGAATGGAGAAAATTGTAATCTAGTAGTAGTACCTCCTTTCGCCGAAGGCGTGGGACATCCAGCAGTCCTACCACCTCAGTAATAAAGACCAATGAGCCATCAAATCACATAGACCCAGCAGTAAGTTGGACGGACGAAGCAACCATCACTCTTGCGCCAGTGAGAGGTCGCATCCGCTCTGCCCCGGCATGAATGCAGCACCGATTCTTTGGAGCGGCGCTGACCATTTAAGGCGGGAAGCGCGCGCGGGCGATGGGGGGCTTTGGGTGGGCCAGGCTAGTCAGGAGCGGGTGTGGCAGCTGTCCGCATGTCCCTACCGGACACGCCCGGAAATGAGAGGATGCACCGACTCTCGCGGCTAAAATCGTACACTACACAACATCTCTGTGTAGGAGTAGGTCGATCTGTCACTCTCTCTAACACACACATGCTGTTAAACACACACACACACGTACACACACATGCACGCACGCACACGCATGCACCTTGGTCCCGTTGCACCTTCTAACGTGACTTATTACACCTAGACGGAGGGAGTAGTAAGTATATGAGATACGGTGGCACACTAACTTAAGTTGAATACAAGTGCCCAAAATTTGTGTGCATGTTATAATAAGGATTCACTTAAAATAGTACGTGAGCGAACAGAAGGATCAATTGGACAGTGTTCCCGAGCATTAGCGAGATGTGTGAGGTAAGAAACACCGCTGGCGCTTTTAATTTTTCTTATTAATTTGTTTGTTTCACCCTCTGACTGGTGGGACCCAATGTACTACGTGGAGAGAGATAAGGTGACTAAGGCTGCATTATTTCTGCACCACTGTGGATAGTCTTACCACCAAAGCCACATGACACGATTATGATTGAAATCCCAATGACTCCCACACACACAAAAAAACATGGCATGCTTGTCACATGAATGCAGGAATGTATAAAAGGTTATTTCCCTCTCGTTGAACATAACGGGAGGGTTGTGTAGCTGGTTAGCCTGTTCGCTCATCAAACTTGAGGTCTCGGGTTCGATAACTACACTTGAGCATAATTTGTGCCAGGAGGATTCTTTGACTGGTCAAAATGTTTTCTAGGGTTTGCACGCTTCACACTCTCTCTCCAGTATATATATACACGCTGGAGCATCAACGCTTGTAGTTGCTCTCTTCACACCCTCTCGCCCTCTCCCGCTGGAGCGTCAGTGCTTGTAGTTGCTCTCTTCACACTCTCTCGCCCTCTCCAGATCTAAACAAGACTTCATTGTCCTCTCTCTCCCCTCACTACTGCTCAAAGAGCCGGCAGGATCCGTCCGCCAGGAAAGGAAGGAGGTTTAACGCTGTCGCCGTTGGTGAGGGACTACCGGTGAAGTTGTTCACTTTCCACCCAGCGGCGGCGCAGGAGGGCCTCCGACCCCTTCTTCTTCGCCGCTGTCCCGTCGCCCACCGAACCACGCCCCAAGAACCTTAAGGTATAATTTACTTACTCCACATGCATTGCTCTAGCTGCATGTATACCATGAATCTAGGACGTGGTTCAAAGAGGAAAGGAGTGGGGGAAAAGTAGTGGGAAAAGTTGTATATAGCATGAATCTAGGACGTGGTTCAAAGAGGAAATGAAGCGGGAAAGTTGTATAGCATGAATCTAGGACATGGTTCAAAGAGGAAAGGAATGGGGGAAAGTAGTGGGAAAAGTTGTATCGCATAAATCTAGGACGTGATTCAAAGAGGAAAGGAAGGGGCGAAAGTACTAGTTCAAAAAGGAAAGGAAGGGACAAGGCTGTAGAGTTTGAGCAGGACTAGATTTGCTGCGCTCACATATGGAAAGGTGTCTAAAGATAACAAAACTGGAACCAACACAAATATGCTCCTTGGTTGTTGTTTCTTTGTTGCAACAGACTGTGCATGACCACAGTACATCGGTAGATGCACATGGTGCTGGTGCGTCCACTGTCCCGTGCAACTCATTAGTTGTTGTTAATCTAAGACCCTGTTTGGTTAAAAACTCCCTAGTCCCTACCTGCTTGGTTCCAGGGACTAAACATGGACTAGAGGTTATTAAATGACATGCTAAAAGACCATGTTACCCCTAGTAATGAACGAATAGAGACAAGGTGCGATGCCTGGCAGGGGCAACTGTTGGAAAAAGTCCCAAAAAGACTTCGTCGGGGTCTTCTTTCTTTAGTCCCAAATGCCCACTTTTAGTCCCTAAAAGTCCCTCCTGTTTGGTTTAGATGGGACTGACACGGAGTTTTTTTAGTCCCTACACCAAAATGTCCCTGTAAACAAACACCCTCTAATAATGCCGCTGGAAAATTGATGCAATGCCACAGTTAAAGGCAAATTAGATGTTTAACGAATTTTATTGTTAATATAATCTCTATGTTAATATTAATCAATGCCACCGTTTGAGAAATACTACTGTCTTGCTTTCTTTCCCATTTAGATAAGGTAGATGCTTCTTTTTGTTGGCTTCTGTGTCATCCACCGTTATTGACCACTAATTGTTTCCTTTGCACCTCTATGTAAACAGGGTTATCTACTTCACCTTGTTGCCATTGTGACCTTTTGTTGCACTTCACAAAACACTTATGTTTTAAGAGTGTTTTGTGCAGTTCAACCAAAATGTCACACCGACAATGTTGCTTGTTTGCTTGATCTTAGTGGAACTGCACAAGAGGAGATCTTACTTCCTATCCGTTAAGGCGAATTTGGTTCAGATTTTCTTCTTGTGAGTTGTTTGAATTCCGCATCATGAGAGGTCAGTACTAGACTTCTTTCACATGATTCTGCAATGTGCTTTTATATGTTGTGCTACTTGTACGATAATGTTGCTTGATTTTAGTGAACTGCACAAATGGAGACAAGACTTCCAATCTGTATGTGCACCGTAATATCCCATTGAGGTAAGATAAGGATATTTCACAACTGCTGGCCTATATTTTGCCATTTTCATCAGAAAATTAAGTTTAGTACTATACTTGTGCTCCCTAATTGACATGCCAAATCTTACATTGAAGGCGAAGCTTGTCTGTTATTGAACCAAGTGATGAAGGGGAAGAACAAGCGAAAGAAAAACAAAAATCAACTCTCGGTGCTGTAATGAAGCACTGGAACTGTGATGACACAAGTAATGATATATTTTTGCATCTTAATTTATTGCTATGGCTGGAACGAGCAATTGTTTTGCCACTGATTTGATGCCACTCTTAATGTAATATGTAATTATCTCTACTTGTGCAAACAGGGATCTTCTTTGAAGATACCATATATTTTAGTGGAACTGCACAAGAAGATGTTGGAAACATTAAACTAATCGAGGAGTATATAGCAAGCATGGCCACCATCGTAGATAGCAACAGATGGTTCTGGAGAAGTGCTTCATCTGTATGCTCTACACAATAAGCCTCCTGACAAAGGTTGGTTCTGCCCACTAATTTCATCCATATGATTGAGCTTTGTCATCTCTATTGGTGTTGTGCTACTGTTTAGATATTGTCATGAAAAAGTGGTATTGTCCTTGAGAAGTGCTTCATCTGTGTTGTTTTAAATATTTCCTTTCCTTTTTTCGAGCAAACAGGGATGCTAGCATTTAGTAGTCCTCTTTTCTTTGCACAACAGGATCATCTTCCTCTGAAGAAGAATATCGAGTACGTGAAGTGACTAGTTTCGATTAAGCCAGGATGAAGAAGCCTTGTGAATCTTCTCATCAGAAGGAGCAGTTGAAGGATGGTTACATTACTCCCCACAAGACCAAACTAACTTCAGCTCAGAAGGACTGACAAATCTCCTTTTTTTTTTGCTATGATGCGTGAGTACAATGTCAATTCATAGTACAGTTTGCTTTATAATAATCACTTTTTTTGTATTTGTGCAAACAGGGTTGCTCAGCTTGATTTCAATGGGAACTGCACAAAATGTTCATGAATACATCGAATCATTCATTTCCACCACAAGAGAGGAGGTGCCGGTAAGTTCAAGGCGTTGCAACATATAAGGGCGAAATCATACAAGCTACGCGCGAACTTGGTTGATTTTGGTGGAACTGCACTAAAAGAACAGCTGGTTTATTTAGCACGAGGTGCCATGTCAATGTCCGAAAGGATGGCAAACCCTACCCATTCCACAATCGTAGGCATTTGATATTTTGGAATGGGACAACCTTGTCAAATTTTGCTCATTGATTTTAGCAAGACATGCGTTCGATATTTTCGAATGGGACGCCCTTTGCTATCAGCATCGTCGATCAATTTTTTCTTTATTCTTTAGTTGTGAAGTAAATATTGCCTCTGACATGTGAGTCGCTGAGATGCATAATCATCGATTGTTTTTGAATGTTCTCTATGAATTGCCAGGCCTGTGTGTTTGATTGCAATGTACAGAAACGCTAAAAAGGACCAGAGGGAGTACATGTGAAACTGCTGCAAATGAGGTGATTGATTGCCAGGCCTGTGTGTTTGATTGCAATGTACAAAAACGCTCAAACTCTTTGTACTCCTTCTGTTCCTTTTTACTTCACACATTGTGAAAGTGCATACTTTTTGTATAAGATTGGTCAAAGTAGAGATACTTTGACTGCAGACAAAACTTGTATGCATACTAGAAAGGACCAGAGGGAGTACATGTGAAACTGCTGCAAACGAGGTGATCACCCTGGGAATAATGCTAGTACGTATTGTTTTGCATGTTCATCCAATGCCAGTGATACATGAATTCAAACTAATCGAAATAAATTCATTCATACACGGTCGGCTTTCATATAAACATGCCAGATTTCATTACATTTCATACATTCTTCAACCAAAAAGGGGTGCGCTGGAGGTATAATTAATTAACCGAAGCTATCCACCTGTGTCCCGCTGAGACGAATAGAAACTTCAGTGACTTAACTGTAGGTGCAGTTGCATAACTGACATGTGGCCTGTTGGACCCACGTGTCAGTCACCCAACTGCACCAGCAGTTAAGTAGAAGCAGCGTTCTTCTCCAGTGTAGCTCTCCGACTCCACGTCGCCACCAAGAAGCTAACCGACCGTCAATGGTCAACCCGCCTAGCTTGGCTTCAACCGGAGGGTAGCAGTGGTGGCCTTACTTGGACCCGAGCGGCGGCGACCTACCATGTTCTACTCTTCCTTGTTTTCTATGTGGCGTGGCCTCATTGGCAGCAGGGCGGGGCCTCGGCAGAGCCGGCGATGTCCTCTGTCTCGTTGCCGGTGGGCGGCGCCTCAGCGGAGCGGTGGAAATCCTCCCCCATGTTGCCGGCAGGGTGGGGCCTCTGCTGAGCCGGCGATGTCCTCTGCCTCGTTGTTGGCGGGGCGGGGCCTCGGCGGAGCCGGCGGTGTCATCTGCCTCGTTGTTGGCACCGCGACGCCTCGGCGGAGCGGGGCCTCATCGATGCCAGCAGAGCGGGGACTCGTCGGAGCCGGCATTGTCCTCTGCCTCGTCCTCGGTCTCGCCAAACAGCGCCTTGCCCGCTTCATCGCCCTCTTTGCTAGCCTCTTTGTAGGCGGCCGCAGCCTCCGCCACCTGCATGCGGTAGCGCTAGCGCTCGAGGCGACCCTTGCGGGCGGAGCGGTACGAGTCGAGCAGCGCCTCCTGCTCCACGGCGATCTGCTCCTCCGCCTGCAGTTTCTCCTAGAGGAGATGGTGGTTGTAGGCGGCGTCGGCCTGCGTCTCTCGGAACTGCTCCTCACGCATCTGCCTCACCCTGTCCATATATTGGGCACGCGCCTCGCCGATGGTCATGGTGCAATGCACCAGCGAGGATGGCACGGAGGAGGAGGTTGGCGCCGGATCGTCGACTACCATGTTCTCCATTGGGATGTCGTTGTCCTCCAGCTGCCAGCCGGTCGGCAGCAATTGCTGCCATCTCCTTGTGGTCCGTCGTCCGCCCGTCCCGAAGAGCGCTGGAGCGCGAGGAAGCCTTGGTGGGTAGTAGTGGTGTGGATAGGAGAAAGGGAACGGATGTGGATGACTGCGGCTATGGCCGGCGTAGTAGTTTATATAGCAATGGTGGGCGAGCGGAGGGACGAACGTGTGGCGCCGGAGTAGCCGCCTTGGCAACCGCGTATCATTAATGTGGGCGGCAGATGGACAGACGAACGACACTTGTGTCGTTTGAAGGCGGAGCAATCGCCTGCACCCGGAAGCGGGGCGGCGGCGCTGACTGTTTCGGGCGGAAAGTGCGCGCGGGCGAGGAGATCACTTTACTTGGAGAGGATGACAATGGGGACCCACCAGGTCCATAGCCTCACGTACGCAAGTGCCTCCTTATTATATATATATATATATATATATATATATATATATATATATATATATATATATAATTTATTTTGCTTCCTCTTGGTTTCCTGACATCACGGTCCCACACCATTGTTAACCTATGTAGTAGTCAATAACCGAGAGAATTGCACAAGAAGCGGCCGATAGTTGGGACAAAGAAGCTCGATCAGTATTTGTGTTTTTGAGGTGTGAGCACTACAGAGTTTTTCGATGTTTATCCCAGATATTAATTTTTCTCCTTTGAACAACAATGAAAACATCGCTGCAGGTATTAACTGGGCGGGCTGTGGCCCATCTTGCCCAGGCCAGATATCCAGCTCAGATATTAATTTTTTTTCAAGCTGAAAATGGCTAGCCCAGCTATACTTTTTTAGGAATACCCAGGCAAGGTCAAGTTGTTATTCTCCGCCCCACTGGGCTGCAAATCTTTCCTAGGAGGTATGCATTAGGCTTAACAAGAAAATGGGCTTTAAGAAATAATAAATGGGATGTAATTATAAAAACTGGGCAGTAACTATAAAAAAATGCACCAAACATGTGATTACTTTATAAAATATTATTTTTGGATATTGAAAATTTTAATTTCATTAATTGTTGCGAGCGCAATGTTTCGTTGGATTTTTATGTAATATAAATTTATACTGAAATTGAATTTAATCTGACTAGAAATTTCGGGATAAAAATATTTCGGATCCCATCAAAATGTCGGATATTCTATTGAATTCTGTTTTAAGTGGTTGGTTGAAATGGGCTGTACTTTTGACAAACTATAAATGGGCTGTAGTAAATTCCATTAGAATTCAAAAATGGGCTACACATTCTTACAAATCTTAAATGGGCTATAAGTTCTCTGCCACACACTTCTGGCCTTACTAAGTTGACGCGTCCCCTAAAAAACAGAGTTGACGCGTATGCAAGGCTTTGTCAACTTATAGTCAAAACACGGTTCTAGCAGTAGTAGCCGTTGTGTGTCCATCCAACCGATGCCGTGCTTCTTATTCAATCTCGGATATTCTAGCTTCACCCGCCCAAAAAATGATTCCTCCCCCTGACATCTAGGGCGCACCATTTCGAAAGCTGACCTGTGGGACTACTAAGTTGACGTACCAAGGGCTTTGTCAACTTAGTCAATATAAACGATTCTAGCTGCAGTGACCCTACGATGTCCATCCAACGGCCGTCGTGCTTCTTCAACCTCTGGTCTTCTTGCTCCAGCCACCCAAAGCAGCGCAGGTCGTGCTGCCTGCTCCAGCCTCCCGTGGCCTGCTGTGCTGCCGTGGAGGCCTCACCGCCCCCTACTACTCCCACCGCTGGCCAGGCCATCCCTCCACTCACCCACACCCCCAGTTATTCTGCGGTGATGGCAGCGCAGCCGAACCAGTGAACCCTCATACTCCTCTCCGTGTGTGCATCCACTATCGCGTCTTCCCCGGCTCCGTGTCATCCCCTTCCTAGGCCTCGCCGTCGTCCACTGCCCTGGTGATCTCGGCGCGGCGTGCTCAACGTGGTCAAGGAACGACTTCCATCGGACATGGACTGTATGTGGAGAGGCTGACAGCTGGGTCCATGGCAGCCGCAACAAAGTGCCTCCTTATTACGCGCAAAATAATTCTACCTCCACCTGATAGCGGGGACCCACCGGACGGGCCACCGTATTTCGTGAAAAAAATGATTCGCCCCCTTACTACTGGTACCCATGAGCTACACCTTCGCACGCAAGGAAGTGGATCCAGGAAAAAAACGATTCGCCCCCTGACTGCTGGGACCCACCAGCTACATCTTCGCACGCAAGGAAGTGCGTCCGAAAAAAATGGTTCGCCCCCCGACTGCTGGGACCCACCAGCTACACCTTCGCACGCAAGGAAGTGCGTCCGGGCAAAAAAACGATTCGCCCCCCTGACTGCTGGGACCCAGCAGCTACACCTTCGCATGCAAGGAAGTGTGTCCGGGCAAAAAAAATGATTCGCCCCCTGACTGCTGGGACCCACGAGCTACATCTTCGCAGGCAAGGAAGTGCCTGACAATCGGGACCCACTTGGTCAAAGCGTATGTAGCGTTGTATTCTGGCCGTGAACGTGTACGTACATACTGGTCGATGTAGAGGCGCGCTCGTATCGTAGTAGAGGCGCGCACGTAGCATGTACACGTACGTACAGCGGCCAGGATGCAAGAAAGAAAATACGGCCACGTATGTGTACATACGGGCAGGGTCTCGAACGCCTACGCGCGCATATGTACGGCCAGGGCTCGTGTACATGGCTGGGTTGGAACGGAGAAACAGCGTCGTCGCCGTGTTCATGGGGAGGCAACGGAATGCGTCTTGCTCATGGGGAGGCAACGGAATGCGTCGTGTTCATGGGGAGGCAACGGAATGCGTCGTGTTCATCGGGAGGCAACAAAATGCGTCGTGTTCAACGGGAGGCAACGGAACACGTGGGAGCCAACCGGCTGGGTCGGAACGGAATATGTAGTCGTGTTCATTGGGAGGGCTTGGACGGAACAGGCGATGGAAACGAGGTCTGGCGTACCGCAGAACGGAGGAAACGGACCTCCTACGGTCGAAACGGGGGTCCTATTGATCGGGAAGGGTGTGGCGTACCGCAAAACGTAGGAAACGGACCTCCTACGGTCGAAACAGGGGTCGTGTTGATCGGGAGGGGTGTGGCGTACCGCAAAACGGACGAAATGGACCTCCTACGGTCGAAACGGGGGTCCTGTTCATCGGGAGTGGTGTGGTGTACCGCAAAACGGGACTCCATGGGATACTGTTCATCTCCACCGTCGACCTCCTCCATCCTCCACGGGCTACCGTCGACCTCCTCCAGCCTCCACAGGCTCCTGTTCATCCAGCCTCTACCGCGCGCTACTCCACCGGCTACTGTTCAACCACCCCTCCACCGTCTACTGTTCATCCAGCCCTCCACACCACGGGGTCCTGGTCAACCACCCCTCCACAGGCACCCCTCCACCGTCTACTGTTCATCCAGCCCTCCACACCACGGGGTCCTGTTCATCCAGATGCAACGCCAACGCTCACTGTTCATCCAACCTCCCCCCCCCAACGCTCACTGTTCATCCAATCGATCGGCTTCAGTTAGCAGCAGTAGTGAAGGAATCGCTCGATTGGGTTCAGTTAACAGCCATCGATCGATCGCTCGGGTTCAGTAACGCGTAGCCTGCAGTGCAATCGCTCGGGTTCAGTTAGAGCCAACGCCTCGCACACACACGTGTACGTGTACGAGAGAAATGTGCATCGCTCGGCCCCCGACCTCCCACTGTAACCGGGAACTCCCCAAAATTTTCCACGCCCTCGCTTCTACCACAGTTTTTTTTGTTATGGACGGTCCAAAGAATGTCATGGAGCTGCGTCTCCGGCCCTCCCAGGATGAAAAGCCCATTTTATGTCATGATTTTTTGTCATAGAAGTAGGAGCCCACCACATCTATGATGATACCGGGTTTTGTCACAATTATCATCATAGAAGTGTCATATGTATGACAGAAAAAATTTCGTTGAGCCCAAAATGTCACGGATGTGTCTTTTTTTTGTAGTGAGATCCTTGCTTGCGAGTACTTAGGATGAGTACTCACGGTTGCTTTGCTCCCTTTTTCCCCCTTTTCCTTCCTTCTCGGATGTCGCAACCAGATGATGGAGTCCAGGAGCCAGAGGATCTCGAGGATGTTTCTACATAGAGTTCGGCTTCGAGGAAGAGTTAGGAGGTCCCAGGAAGGAGGCCTTGCCTTTTCAATCCCTGCTACTTTTGTGCTAGCCTTCTTAAGGCAAAACTTGTTTAACTTATGTCTGTACTCAGATATTATTGCTTCCGCTGACTCTTGTGTATTTGAGCTTATGTATTCGAGCCCTCGAGGCCCCTGGCTTGTAATATAAAGCTTATATTATTTTAATTTGTGTCTAGAGTTGTGTTGTGATTCCTTTCCGTGAGTTCTTGATCTTGGCCGTACACATTTGCGTGCATGATTAGTGTACGGTCAAATCGGGGGCGTCACATTTCACCTATTGATTTAATAACTCATTATGATATAAAAACAATCTCTAAATTGCTACTGTACGTAAATATACCTCGACGGTCTTTGTATATACCAAATTGTATATATACATACATACATATATATATATATATATATATATATATATATATAGCCCGTCTATTCTGATAATATTATCAGAATAGTTATTCTGATAACACTTCCGCAGTGCATGCTCAACGCGAGGGCACTGCACTTTCTTTAGCAAGAGCACTGCATTACAGAGACTAGTGAACTTCGCGTCAGAAAAAACTGCACGTAGTGTTTTTTCGGTACTGTTTTCGCTCTAATTTTTAATCATTTATTGAAACGAGGGGTGTAATATACCGTTGGAAAGCTACAGATTGGGCACAACTTCTCCATGTTGAACACTTTTCGAGATTCTCTGCGGTTTAAGAGCAGTTTCAAAAACGGTGCGGCCCACAAAGAGTGGCAGCGAGCATTTTTTCGCGTTTTTTTATAAACCGCTCATCGGCATGAGGCAAATGATACACCGTTGGATAGATATCGTCGAGGTGCATCTTTTTTATAACTATTGTTTTCTCTAATTCGTTACGGTTTAAGAGCGGATTCAAATTTACTAAATCGCAGAATTCTATTGTTCAAAAAAATTTAAATTTTCGATACTGTTTTCGCTCCAGTTTTTTAACCGTTTGTCGAAACGAGGCGTGTAATATACCGTTGAAAATCTATGGACGAAACGCAACTTTCATATGTTGAAATGTTTTTGAGATTCCTCATGGTTTTAAGTTAATTTTAAAAATCATACGATGGATGACGAGTGACAGCGGCCGTTTTTCGTGAAATTTTTACAAATTGGTTGTCAAAACGATTCACATGATATGCCATTGGAAAGATATCGACGCGACGCTACTTTTTCATGTAGAACACTCTCTCTAATTCCTTACGGTTTAAGAGCAGTTTTAAATTTACCGAAATGCGGACACTATTTTTTCGCGACACCCAAATCGACGTGGGTACTTCATTCAACCGAAACCGCACTGCATCAGACGTGTTAGAGAACTGCATGGTTTATTTTATTCAAACGTAATTTTTTTTCAAGGACGGCAAAGTAGAGTGCAATTCACATCGTGTGTAAATGAACCACAACACTATCAAGAAGTGAACCGCATTACTTTTTTCGGTTTCGTAATAAATTTTTTGCACTTACGGGATGAACAACATCATACGGCCTACAGCACTGCTTCAGAATGAAAACCGCACTGCATTAGATGGGCAAGCGAGCTGCATAATTTCTTTTGTCGAACGAGTTTTTGTTTTTTTAACTTTTTTATGAACGAGAGTGGACCGCGGAGACTAGGGCAAGTGAACCACATCATATATCAAAGTGAATCGCTTTACCTTTTTTGTTGATTCGCTATTTTTCATGCTAGGCGCAAGTGAACGGCATCACTCTGAAAAGTGAACCACATCTGAGGACCAAACACACTACATGTAATGAGTAGCGAGCTTCTTCTGAGGTATTTTTGTTTCGAAGTACCAAGTGAACCTCAAAGAAGTTTTATAGCGAACTGCGTGATAGAATAAAGTGAGCTTCAATACATACACATCCACTCATTATTTTTACATAGCCACACAACCATCCAGTACACAGCAGTATGGTCACCGGTAAAATGCAGGACATGCATGATTAGCTGGTGAACCTGTAACGCCCCGAGACCGATGTGCCAGGTGTCGTGCAGTTATTCGCTGTTGTTGCATTGTCATTGCTTGCGTGTCATGCATTGCATATCATGTCATCATGTCTATTTCATTTGCATACGTGTTCGTCTCATGCATCTGAGCATTTTCCCCGTTGTCCGTTTTGCAATCCGGCGCTTCGTTCTCCTCCGGTGTCCATTTCTACCTTCTTCTTGCGTGTGGGGATTAAACATTTCCGGATTGGACCGAGAATTGCCAAGCGGCCTTGGTTTACTACCGGTAGACCGCCTGTCAAGTTTCGTATCACTTGGACTTCATTTGATACTCCAACGGTTAACGAGGGACCGAAAAGGCCTCGTGTGTATTGCAGCCCAACACCCTTCCAAGTTGGCCCAAAACCCACCTAAACCTGATCCATCATGTAGACCGATCGATCACGATCGCGTGGCCGAAAACCGCACCTCATTTGGACTCTCCTAGCTCCCTCTACCTCTATAAATAGACCCCTTCATTTTCGTTTTCGGATCTTTCCCCGAAACCCTAGCGTCTACCTCCTCGCATCGCCGGACATGTCCGCGCCCGCCGGACACGTCCAGCCGCCACCCCACTCCGGCGAATCACATCGCGCCACGTCAGCCGGCCGCCGCCCTCGCCCAACCGGACAGCGCCACTTGTCGCGCACCTCCCTCCACCCGCCGAAGCCCGCCGGGGCCCGAGGCAGGCCCGCCCCGGGCCGGATCTGGGCCAAGTCGACCGTGCCGCCTCGTCTCCTTGCGCCGCCCGCCGGCCTTGCGCCACCGCCGCCTCGCCATGCTCGGTCGGCGCCGCTCCGGCCGCCACCCGCCGCCCGGCCTCGCGCGCCTCCCGCCGGCCGCCTGCGCCGCCGCCCGCATCGCCTGCCTCCGCCGCCGCCGCCGCCTCGCCATGCTCGCCGGCGCCGCCGCACCCTGCGGATCCCGAACTCCGGTGAGCCCCCGCACCTCACGCCTCCTTCCTCGTCTGCTCTGGCGACGTACTCCGACGAGATCCCGAAGATTGGATCAGATCCACCAATCCCGCGATCCAAACGGCCCCCTCGTCCTGGATCTCTTCGTCCCGCTTTTCTCCGTCCCGCGTTGACTTCCGCGGAGGTAAAATTCCACTAAGTCCCGAAATTCTCAGATCCAAGTGCCTCTGTTCGTAGCTCCGTGACTTTGCATCCGTAGCTCCGATTCATTCATATAGCATATCAAAATGTTTATCTCAGAGATTACATCATTTCATTCCATTGCATCATTTTCATTTGAGTTCATCTTGATGCCCGAAATGCTGTTAGAAGAGGGCTACTTGAGTTAATTGTCAGATCTGCTGCTCCATTTAGCTTTTTGTCATTTTTGCCATGATTAATGTGTGCATGATATGCCCTGATGCTCTACATATGTTTTGTTAAGGGTTTTGTCATCTTTCCAGAGGTGCAAACCATGAATTTTTGTGATGTGTGTGGTGACTAGTGCAAGCTTGCAAAGTGGTGCACTTGCTAATTCTGTTTTCAGGGCTTAGCAATTCCACTAAGTCCTTGAGCTGCTTATCTCATGATCCCATATGTTCATGTTGTTTCCTAGTGATCCGTGCCTCTTTTGAGGATGATCAGTAATGATGTTTTGTTAATATTGTAGTGCTCTATCCATCCATGTATTTGTTTGCAATTATGGAGCACCCTAGCTTGAGTAAATCGAGCTCTACTTTTGCTACTTTGTGAATCTGGGCAGATTGTCAACTTGTTTGCAATTTTGCCGATGATGTTGTAGTTGATCCGTGCACGCTATGCTTTTGTTCTTGCCATGTCTAGCTTGCATTTTATGCCTTCTTGATGGATGTATGCTTGTCTTGCCATGACTTGCACCGTAGTGAGTGGATCAAGCTCGTAAACATGCCTACTTGAGTTATATTTCAGCATGTGCCAGTTTTCACTAAGTCTGAAAATTGATTATGTTTTTGCTATGTTCACATGCTTGCAATTGTATTTTCTAATCCCTTTTGGCTCAAGGTCACTAAGGGACTTTTGTTAAGCTCTTTGAGTATCTCCATGCCATGCTTTACTTTGCCATGTTCAGGTCCTGTAGCATGTAGTTTTGTTGCTCCGAAGAGGGCTACCTGATCTGAAATTCCAGACAAGTGTTAATTTCAGTAAGTCTGAGATCTGTTTGCCATATGCATTTTTTCCATGCTTGTTTGAACCTGTTAATGGATGAATTGGCCGTAGCTCAGTGCTAGACTTTTGTTAAGCATCTTGAATGCATCCCTGCCATGTATCTTGTTGCCATGCTTGAGTGCTGTAGCATGTTCATCTCATTGCATTTAGATGGTCACTTGCTGTAAATTACAGACCGGTGTCATATTTGAATCGCCTTCCATTTCCAAACCGTAACTCCTATTCCGGTGTTCTTTATATTGTTTTTAAGCGATTTCATCTCACCTTTCTAGTTGCACACTTGGATTTCCATGTTGAGGCCAGGTTCATGCATTCCTTGTCCAATCATGCATATGCATCGCATACCGCATTCCGCATATCCTACCATGTTCATGTGTTGGTTGTTTACTATATTGTGCTTCTTTCCGGTGCTTGCTTCTTCGGGTTGGTTCCAGTAACATCGCGTTTGTGATGATCCGTTTGACTACGTCCGTCTGTCTTCTTCATGGACTCGTTCTTCTTCCTTGTGGGATTTCAGGCAAGATGATCATACCCTCGAAATCACTTCTATCTTTGCTTGCTTAGTTGCTCGCTCTTTTGCTATGCGTATGCTGCGATGCCTACCACTTGCTTATCATGCCTCCTATATTGATGAACCAAGCCTCTAACCCACCTTGTCCTAGCAAACCGTTGATTGGCTATGTTACCGCTTTGCTCAGCCCCTCTTATAGTGTTGTTAGTTGCAGGTGAAGATTGAAGTTTGTTCCTTGTTCGAACATGGAGATGTTGTTCCTTGTTGGAACATGTTTACTTGTTGGGATATCACTATATATCTTATTTAATTAATGCATCTATATACTTGGTAAAGGGTGGAAGGCTCGGCCCTATGCCTGGTGTTTTGTTCCACTCTTGCCGCCCTAGTTTCCGTCATATCGGTGTTATGTTCCCGGATTTTGGGCCCTTATGCGGTTGGGCTATAATGGGAACCCCTTGACAGTTCGCCTTAAGTAAGGCTCCTCCAGCAATGCCCAACCTTGGTTTTACCATTTGCACTAACAACCTACCACCTTCCCTTGGGTTTTCGCGAGCCAGAGGGTCATCTTTATTCTAACCCCCCCCCCCGGGCCAGTGCTCCTCTGAGTGTTGGTCCGAACTAGAGTCCTGTGCAGCGCCCCCTCGGGGAAACTCGAGGTTTGGTTTTAGTTGTATGGAGAGCTCATCTGAGTGTGCCCTGAGAAAGAGATATGTGCAGCTCCTATCGGGATTTGTCGGCACATTCGGGCGGTGTTGCTGGTTTAGTTTTACCCTATCGAAATGTCTTGCTGTACCGGGATACCGAGTCTGATCGGAATGTCTCGGGAGGAGGTCTATTCCTTCGTTGACCGTGAGAGCTTGTGATGGGCTAAGTTGGGACACCCCTACAGGGATTTGAACTTTCGAAAGTCGTGCCCGCGGTTATGGGCAGATGGGAATTTGTTAACGTCTGGTTGTAGAAAACCTAAAGTAGACCTTAATTAAAATGAATCAACCGCGTGTTTAACCGTGATGGTCTCTTTCCGGCGGGGTCCGGGAAGTGAACACGGTTGTTGGAGTTATGCTTGACGTAGGTTGTTATAGGATCACTTCTTGATCATACTTTTTATCGACCGTGCTTTGCCTTCTCTTCTCGCTCTCATTTGCGTATGTTAGCCACCATACATGATAGTCGCTTGCTGCTGCTCCACCTCATACCTTTACCTTACCCATAAGCTTAAATACTCTTGATCGCGAGGGTGCGAGATTACTGAGTCCCCGTGGCTCATAGATAGTTCCAAAACCAGCTTGCAGGTGCCGATGAGTCCTTGCAGATGACGCAACCAAGCTCAAGGAGGAGCTCTATGAAGATCTTGTCCTTTATGTTGTTTCATTCTAGTTGATCAGTAGTGGAGCCCAGTTGGGGTCGATCGGGGACCTTTGTCGCATTTGGGGTTCTTCTTTTGTTTTGGGTTCCGTAGTCGGACCTTGATTGTATCTGGATGATGTAATGCTTTATTCATATAATTGTGTGAAGTGGCGATTGTAAGCCAACTATGTAATCTCTTTCCCTTATTATATTACATGGGTTGTGTGAAGATTACCTCACTTGCGACATATGCCTTCAATGCGATTATGCCTCTAAGTCGTGCCTCGACACGTGGGAGATATAGTCGCATCGAGGGTGTTACAAGTTGGTAATCAGAGCCTTCCCCGACCTTATGAGCCCCATTGCTTGATCGTTTTTAGCGGCCGAGTTGTGTCTAGAAAAATGTTTTGAGTCATTTAGGAATTATATATCGGTGAGTTTAGGAATTCTTTTTACTTCCCAGTCTCCTCATCGCTCTGGTAAGGCATCCTGACGTAGAGTTTTGACTCTTCTCTTCTCAAATTTCACTAAAATAATTTTAGGATCACGCGGGTATCTTGGAATCGTTCCAATGGTTTTATGATGAGAACATTGTCTTGGTGCCTCCTATCAGGGGTTTAGTGGAAGTGTCCCGGGGAGTTGAGCTCTGAGGTGTTGTCATCATAATTTTATCGTTGCAGTTCTGGAATACCTGAGTTTAGTACGCCGACATCAAAAATCTCTTTTATGCAGTTCATTGGTGAGATAACCTCGACGCCACCCAGTACTGGGGCGGGAGTTCGGGAGTATCGCCATAACTCGTATAACGGATGCTTTTCGAAGGTTGAGGTAGATGATTTCCGAAGGTTTCTTTGTTATGTGTTGAAGGATGGATACAGCTGGATGTAGGATTTGCTAGTTTGGGTGAGATATTAAGCTTCGCCTGTATCCCCAACACCTGATTGCATAACCGGAAAAGTTCGGGAGTTTCATAGGTGGGAATTCAAGTAGCTCTTAGGATATGTTTCCGACAGATGTATGATATGAAATTGGGGTTCGACGTCTAGTGGTCCACCTATTCACGGTCGGTTTTACAATGGTCTCGTTGTGTCTTAAAGAGTCCTTGGCTATGCCGACTCGGGGACGCTTCGTATGTCATGTGCACTGCCTTGCACATGATGGTGTTGTACAATCGAGCCCGTATAGGCCCTACAACGAAAACTTCGGACGAAATCTCTATCATATGTTTGTTCCGGCTTATTCCGCAAGCCAATCCTTTGTTTTGTTTTTGAGTTGTGGTATTCGAGTTGCTTCGAAGTCAAATGTTGATTCCATACCTTCCCTAAATGGTGTTCTCATACTCCGTTATGAATACCAATCCTTCTTGATCATCAAGATTGTTTTTGTCAATCCTTTTTAACCGGCGTGCTTCTCTTCAAGTGGATCTGATCATTTCAACATCCGCAAGATCAAATATCAATTTCTTCTGAACGGTGTTTGTTTCATCCGTCTCCAAGTTGCCTTTGTTTTCCCTCCCTCCCACCCTTGTTTTCTTCAAGGACTCAGATTTATTATTCAAGTACCCTTCATTGATGTGAAGTCTCTCCATTCTTTTCCTACATGTTCTTACCCGGTGATTCTCAGGAAGATGCTAACGAAGCTTCAAGTTCGTCTCTCGTCACTCATTTTCTTCTCCGGTGGAACCTATTCAAGCTTTCGGTGTTGATCATATCTTTTTCCTTGTTTCAAATATCTTCTCATGCCGGTGCACCTCATATTCATTCACTTCTCGCCATTTGATTGTTCCGGAGTGCTCAAGATATCTCGAAGATTCGTGTTTCCACTCTGCATTCGTTCAAGCTCTTTCGAGGTTGTTGTTGGAAATATGCCCTAGAGGCAACAATAAAAGCATTATTATTATATTTCCTTGTTCATGATAATTGTCTTTATTCATGCTATAATTGTATTATCCGGAAATCGTAATACATGTGTGAATAATAGACACCAACATGTCCCTAGTAAGCCTCTAGTTGACTAGCTCGTTGATCAACGGATAGTCATGGTTTCCTGACTATGGACATTGGATGTCATTGATAACGAGATCACATCTTTAGGAGAATGATGTGATGGACAAGACCCAATCCTAAACATAGCACAAGATCGTATAGTTCGTTTGCTAGAGTTTTCCAATGTCAAGTATCCTTTCCTTAGACCATGAGATCGTGTAACTCCCGGATACCGTAGGAGTGCTTTGGGTATACCAAAATTCACAACGTAACTGGGTGACTATAAAGGTATACTATGGGTATCTCCGAAAGTGTCTATTGGGTTGACACGGATCAAGACTGGGATTTGTCACTCCGTATGACGGAGAGGTATCACTGGGCCCACTCGGTAATGCATCATCATAATGAGCTCAAAGTGACCAAGTGTCTGGTCACGGGATCATGCATTACGGTACGAGTAAAGTGACTTGCCGGTAACGAGATTGAACGAGGTATTGGGATACCGACGATCAGATCTCGGGCGAGTAACATACCGATTGACAAAGGGAATTGTATACGGGGTTGCTTGAATCCTCGACATCGTGGTTCATCCGATGAGATCATCGAGGAGTATGTGGGAACCAACATGGGTATCCAGATCCCGCTGTTGGATATTGACCGGAGAGCGATCTCGGTCATGTCTACATGTCTCTCGAACCCGTAGGGTCTACACACTTAAGGTTCGGTGATGCTAGGGTTGTAGGGATATGTATATGCAGTAACCCGAATATTGTTCGGAGTCCCGGATGATATCCCGGACATCACGAGGAGTTCCGGAATGGTCTGGAGGTAAAGAATTATATATAGGAAGTGCTATTTCGGCCATCGGGACAAGTTTCGGGGTAACCGGTATTGTACGGGGACCACCGGAAGGGTTCCGGGGGTCCACCGGGTGGGACCACCTATCCCGGACGGCCCCATGGGCTGAAGTGGGAAGGGATCCAGCCCAAAGTGGGCTGGGGCGCCACTTCCCCCTAGGGCCCATGCGCCTAGGGTGGGGGAAACCCTAAAGGAAGAGTCCTAGAAGGGAAGGCACCTCCTAGGTGCCTTGGGGAGGAGGGATTCCTCCCTTGGCCGCCGCCCCCCCCCCCTAGGAGATTGCATCTCCTAGGGCCGGCGCCCCCCCTAGGCCCCCTATATATAGTGGGGGGAAGGGAGGACCTCTCACCCTTGCCTTTGGTGCCTCCCTCTCCCTCTCCAACACCTCCTCCTCTTCCATAGTGCTTGGCGAAGCCCTGCCAGAGTACTGCAGCTCCACCACCACCACGCCGTCGTGCTGCTGCTGGAGCCATCTTCCTCAACCTCTCCTTCCCACTTGTTGGATCAAGAAGAAGGAGACGTTACGCTGACCGTACGTGTGTTGAACGCGGAGGTGCCGTTCGTTCGGCGCTAGGATCTTCGGTGATTTGGATCACGTCGAGTACGCCTTCCTCATCCCCGTTCTTTGAACGCTTCCGCGCGTCATCTACCAAGGTATGTAGATGCAATCCGATCACTCATTGCTAGATGAACTCCTAGATGGATCTTGGTGAAACCGTAGGAAAATTTTTGTTTTCTGCAACGTTCCCCAATAGTGGCATCATGAGCTAGGTCTATGCGTAGTTCTCTTGCACGAGTAGAACACAATTTGTTGTGGGCGTTGATGTTGTCAACTTTCTTGCCGCTACTAGTCTTATCTTGCTTCAATGGTATTGTGGGATGAAGCGGCCCGGACCAACCTTACACGTACGCTTACGTGAGACCGGTTCCACCGACTAACATGCACTAGTTGCATAAGGTGGCTGGCGGGTGTCTGTCTCTCCCACTTTACTTGGAGCGGATTCGATGAAAAGGGTCCTTATGAAGGGTAAATAGAAGTTGTCAAATCACGTTGTGGCTTTCACGTAGGTAAGAAAACGTTCTTGCTAGAACCCTACTTCAGCCACGTAAAACATGCAACAACAATTAGAGGACGTCTAACTTGTTTTTGCAGCAAGTGCTTTGTGATATGATATGGCCAAAGTTGTGATGAATGATGAATGATATATATGTGATGTATGAGATGTTCATGCTATTGTAATAGGAATCACGACTTGCATGTCGATGAGTATGACAACCGGCAGGAGCCATAGGAGTTGTCTTTATTTTTTGTATGACCTGCGTGTCATTGAGAAACGCCATGTAAATTACTTTACTTTATTGCTAAACACGTTAGCCATAGTAGTAGAAGTAATAGTTGGCGAGCAACTTCATGGAGACACGATGATGGAGATCATGATGATGGAGATCATGGTGTCATGCCGGTGACAAGATGATCATGGAGCCCCAAGATGGAGATCAAAGGAGCTATGTGATATTGGCCATATCATGTCACTATTATTATTTGATTGCATGTGATGTTTATCATGTTTTTGCATCTTGTTTACTTAGAACGACGGTAGTAAATAAGATGATCCCTCATAATAATTTCAAGAAAGTGTTCCACCTAACTGTGCACTGTTGCGACAGTTCGTTGTTTCGAAGCACCACGTGATGATCGGGTGTGATAGATTCTAACATTCACATACAACGGGTGTAAGACAGATTTACACATGCAAACACTTAGGTTGACTTGACGAGCCTAGCATGTACATACATGGCCTCGGAACACAGAAGACCGAAAGGTCGAGCATGAGTCGTATAGAAGATACGATCAACATGAAGATGTTCACCGATGTTGACTAGTCCGTCTCACGTGATGATCGGACACGGCCTAGTTAACTCGGATCATGTTATAATTAGATGACTGGAGGGATGTCTATATGAGTGGGAGTTCATTATAATTTGATTAGATGAACTTAATTATCATGAACTTAGTCTAAATATTTTACAATATGTCTTGTAGATCAAATGGCCAACGTAGTCCTCAACTTCAACGCGTTCCTAGAGAAAACCAAGCTGAAAGACGATGGCAGCAACTACACGGACTAGGTCCGGAACCTGAGGATCATCCTCATAGCTGCCAAGAAAGATTATGTCCTACAAGCACCGCTAGGTGATGCACCTGTTCTCCCTGCAGAACAAGACGTTATGAACGCTTGGTAGGCACGTACCAATGACTACTCCCTTGTTCAGTGCGGCATGCTTTACAGCTTAGAGCCGGGGCTCCAAAAGCGTTTTGAGAGACACGGAGCATATGAGATGTTCGAAGAGCTGAAAATGGTTTTCCAAGCTCATGCCCGGGTCGAGAGATATCAAGTCTCCGACAAGTTCTTCAGCTGTAAGATGGAGGAAAACAGTTCTGTCAGTGAGCACATACTAACTATGTCTAGGTTGCATAACCGCTTGACTCAGCTGGGAGTTAATCTCCCGGATGACGCGGTCATTGACAGAATCCTTCAGTCGCTTCCACCGATCTACAAGAGCTTTGTGATGAACTTCAATATGCAGGGGATGGAAAAGACCATTCCTGAAGTATTTGCAATGCTGAAATCAGCAGAGGTAGAAGTCAAAAAGGAACATCAAGTGTTGATGGTGAATAAAACCACTAAGTTCAAGAAGGGCAAGGGTAAGAAAGCCTTCAAGAAGGACGGCAAGGGAGTTGCCACGCCCGGCAAGCAAGCTGCCGGGAAGAAGTCAAAGAATGGACCCATGCCCGAGATTGAGTGCTTTTATTGCAAGGAAAGTGGTCACTGGAAGCAGAACTGCCCCAAATACTTAGCGGACAAGAAGGCCGGCAAAACGAAAGGTATATGTGATATACATGTAATTGATGTGTACCTTACCAGTACTCGTAGTAGCTCCTGGGTATTTGATACCGGTGCGGTTGCTCACATTTGTAACTCAAAACAGGAGCTGCGGAATAAGCGGAGACTGGCGAAGGACGAGGTGACGATGCGCGTCGGGAATGGTTCCAAGGTCGATGTGATCGCCTTCGGCACGCTACCTCTACATTTACCTACGGGATTAGTTTTGAACCTCAATAATTGTTATTTGGTGCCAAGTTTGAGCATGAACATTGTATCAGGATCTCGTTTAATTCGAGATGGCTACTCATTTAAATCCGAGAATAATGGTTGTTCTATTTATATGAGAGATATGTTTTATGGTCATGCTCCGATGGTGAATGGTTTATTCTTAATGAATCTCGAGCGTAATGCTACGCATGTTTATAGTGTGAGTACCAAAAGATGTAAGATTGATAATGATAGTCCCACATACTTGTGGCACTGCCGCCTTGGTCACAAAGGTGTCAAACGCATGAAGAAGCTCCATGCTGATGGACTTTTAGAGTCTCTTGATTATGAATCGTTTGACACGTGCGAACCATGCCTCATGGGTAAAATGACCAAGACTCCGTTCTCAGGAACAATGGAGCGAGCAACCAACTTATTGGAAATCATACATACTGATGTGTGCGGTCCAATGAGTGTTGAGGCTCGCGGTGGCTATCATTATGTTCTCACCCTCACTGATGACTTGAGTAGATATGGGTATATCTACTTAATGAAACACAAGTCTGAAACCTTTGAAAAGTTCAAGGAATTTCAGAGTGAGGTTGAGAATCAACGTGACAGGAAAATCAAGTTCCTGCGATCAGATCGTGGAGGAGAATACTTGAGTCACGAGTTTGGAACACACTTAAGAAAATGTGGAATAGTTTCACAACTCACGCCGCCTGGAACACCTCAGCGTAATGGTGTGTCCCAACGTTGTAATCGCACTCTATTAGATATGGTGCGATCTATGATGTCTCTTGCCGATTTACCGCTATCTTTTTGGGGCTATGCTTTAGAGACTGCTGCATTCACTTTAAATAGGGCTCCATCGAAATCCGTTGAGACGACACCGTATGAATTATGGTTTGGGAAGAAACCTAAGCTGTCGTTTCTAAAAGTTTGGGGTTGCGATGCTTATGTCAAGAAACTTCAACCTGAAAAGCTCGAACCCAAGTCGGAAAAATGCGTCTTCATAGGATACCCTAAAGAAACTATTGGGTATACCTTCTACCTTAGATCCGAAGGCAAGATCTTTGTTGCCAAGAATGGATCCTTTCTAGAGAAAGAGTTTCTCTCGAAAGAAGTAAGTGGGAGGAAAGTAGAACTTGATGAAGTATTACCTCTTGAACCGGAAAATGGCGCAACTCAAGAAAATGTTCCTGAGGTGCCTGCACCGACTAGAGAGGAAGTTAATGATGATGATCAAGATACTTCTGATCAAGCTCCTACTGAAATTCGAAGGTCCACAAGGACACGTTCCGCACCAGAGTGGTACGGCAACCCTGTCTTGGAAATCATGTTGTTAGACAACGGTGAACCTTCGAACTATGAAGAAGCGATGGCGGGCCCAGATTCCGACAAATGGCTAGAAGCCATGAAATCCGAGATAGGATCCATGTATGAAAACGAAGTATGGACTTTGACTGACTTGCCCGTTGAGCGGCGAGCCATATAAAATAAATGGATCTTTAAGAAGAAGGCAGACGCGGATGGTAATGTGACCATCTATAAAGCTCGGCTTGTCGCTAAGGTTATTGACAAGTTCAAGGGGTTGACTACGATGAGACTTTCTCACCGGTAGCAAAGCTGAAGTCCGTCCGAATCATGTTAGCAATTGCCGCATTCTATGATTATGAAATATGGCAAATGGACGTCAAAACGGCATTCCTTAATGGTTTCCTTAAGGAAGAATTGTATATGATGCAGCCGGAAGGTTTTGTCGATCCTAAGAATGCTAACAAGGTGTGCAAGCTCCAACGCACGATTTATGGGCTGGTGCAAGCATCTCGGAGTTGGAACATTCCCTTTGATGAGATGATCAAAGTGTTTGGGTTTACGCAGACTTATGGAGAAGCCTGCGTTTACAAGAAAGTGAGTGGGAGCTTTGTAGCATTTCTCATATTATATGTAGATGACATACTTTTGCTGGGAAATGATATAGAGCTTTTGGACAGCATTAAGGCCTACTTGAATAAGAGTTTTTCAATGAAGGACCTTGGAGAAACTGCTTATATATTAGGCATCAAGATCTATAGAGATAGATCAAGACGCCTCATAGGTCTTTCACAAAGCACATACCTTGATAAGATATTGAAAAATTTCAATATGGATCAGTCTAAGAAGGGGTTCTTGCCTGTGTTGCAAGGTGTGAAATTGAGCTCAGCTCAATGTCCGACCACGGCAGAAGATATAGAAGAGATGAGTGTCATCCCCTATGCCTCAGCATAGGTTCTATTATGTATGACATGCTGTGTACCAGACCTGATGTAAACCTTGCCGTAAGTTTGGTAGGAAGGTACCAAAGTAATCCCGGCAAGGAACACTGGACAGTGGTCAAGAATATCCTGAAGTACCTGAAAAGGACTAAGGAAATGTTTCTCGTTTATGGAGGTGACGAAGAGCTCGTCGTAAAGGGTTACGTCGACGCTAGCTTTGACACAGATCTGGATGACTCTAAGTCACAAACCGGATACATGTATATTTTGAATGGTGGGCCAGTAAGCTGGTGCAGTTGCAAGCAGAGCGTCGTGGCGGGATCTACATGTGAAGCGGAGTACATGGCAGCCTCGGAGGCAGCACATGAAGCAATTTGGGTGAAGGCGTTCATCACCGACCTAGGAGTCATACCCAATGCGTCGGGGCCAATCAAGCTCTTCTGTGACAACACTGGAGCTATTGCTCTTGCCAAGGAGCCTAGGTTTCACAAGAAGACAAGGCACATCAAGCGTCGCTTCAACTCCATTCGTGAAAATGTTCAAGATGGAGACATAGATATTTGTAAAGTACATACGGACCTGAACATAGCAGATCCGTTGACTAAACCTCTCCCTAGAGCAAAACATGATCAACACCAGAATTCCATGGGTTTTCGATTCATCACAATGTAACTAGATTATTGACTCTAGTGCAAGTGGGAGACTGTTGGAAATATGCCCTAGAGGCAACAATAAAAGCATTATTATTATATTTCCTTGTTCATGATAATTGTCTTTATTCATGCTATAATTGTATTATCCGGAAATCGTAATACATGTATGAATAATAGACACCAACATGTCTCTAGTAAGCCTCTAGTTGACTAGCTCGTTGATCAATGGATAGTCATGGTTTCCTGACTATGGACATTGGATGTCATTGATAACGAGATCACATCATTAGGAGAATGATGTGATGGACAAGACCCAATCCTAAACATAGCACAAGATCGTATAGTTCGTTTGCTAGAGTTTTCCAATGTCAAGTATCCTTTCCTTAGACCATGGGATCGTGTAACTCCCTGATACCGTAGGAGTGCTTTGGGTATACCAAACGTCACAACGTAACTGGGTGACTATAAAGGTATACTACGGGTATCTCCAAAAGTGTCTGTTGGGTTGACACGGATGAAGACTGGGATTTGTCACTCCGTATGACGGAGAGGTATCACTGGGCCCACTCGGTAATGCATCATCATAATGAGCTCAAAGTGACCAAGTTTCGGGTCACGGGATCATGCATTAAGGTACGAGTAAAGTGACTTGCCGGTAACGAGATTGAACGAGGTATTGGGATACCGACGATCAGATCTCGGGCGAGTAACATACCGATTGACAAAGGGAATTGTATACGGGGTTGCTTGAATCCTCGACATCGTGGTTCATCCGATGAGATCATCGAGGAGCATGTGGGAACCAACATGGGTATCCAGATCCCGCTGTTGGTTATTGACCGGAGAGCGATATCGGTCATGTCTACATGTCTCCCGAACCCGTAGGGTCTACACACTTAAGGTTCGGTGACGCTAGGGTTGTAGGGATATGTATATGCAGTAACCTGAATGTTGTTCGGAGTCCCGGATGAGATCCCGGACGTCACGAGGAGTTCCGGAATGGTCCGGAGGTAAAGAATTATATATAGGAAGTGCTATTTCGGCCATCGGGACAAGTTTCGGGGTCACCGGTATTGTACCGGGACCACCGGAAGGGTTCCGGGGGTCCACCGGGTGGGACCACCTATCCCGGACGGCCCCATGGGCTGAAGTGGGAAGGGATCCAGCCGAAAGTGGGCTGGGGCGCCACTTCCCCCTAGGTCCCATGCGCCTAGGGTGGGGGAAACCCTAAAGGAAGAGTCCTAGATGGGGAAGGCACCTCCTAGGTGCCTTGGGGAGGAGGGATTCCTCCCTTGGCCGCCGCCCCCCTAGGAGATTGCATCTCCTAGGGCCGGTGCCCCCCCTAGGACCCCTATATATAGTGGGGGGAAGGGAGGACCTCTCACCCTTGCCTTTGGTGCCTCCCTCTCCCTCTCCAACACCTCCTCCTCTTCCATAGTGCTTGGCGAAGCCCTACCGAAGTACTGCAGCTCCATCACCACCACGCCGTCGTGCTGCTGCTGGAGCCATCTTCCTCAACCTCTCCTTCCCCCTTGCTGGATCAAGAAGAAGGAGACGTTACACTGACCGTACGTGTGTTGAACTCGGAGGTGCCGTCCGTTCGGCGCTAGGATCTTTGGTGATTTGGATCACGTCGAGTACGCCTTCCTCATCCCCGTTCTTTGAACGCTTCCGTGCGTGATCTACAAAGGTATGTAGATGCAATCCGATCACTCGTTGCTAGATGAACTCCTAGATGGATCTTGGTGAAACCGTAGGAAAATTTTTGTTTTCTGCAACGTTCCCCAACAGTTGTTATCTCATTCAAGTCATTTAATTCAACCGGTGCAACCTCTCTTTTAAATCATTTCAATGGTGCTTCTTTTGAGTGGGCCCTAACCCACAAGTCTTTTCCCACAATCTTACATGACTCTTCTTATTTCCCGGAGCTATCCTAAATTCCTTTTAAAGTTTGACGTAAGAATGAGTTATCATCAGTCAAATGTCTTCTCCAAGATCTTCCAAATTCTTTTCATCGTTGGTTCAACCTCTTCGTTTTGATTCTTCTGGAGTACCTAAACGATTCTTGGTGGTGTTTCTCGTTGTCATTCTCATCTTTTGAAGACCGAAGAAGAGTTTCTCTTTAATCTTGCTCCATTCTCTTCAAGATTCGTGATTCTAGTTTGTTGTCATCCTCTCGTAATTGTTTTGATCATGAGAATTCTTTTCACCCATCCGGAGCAATTCAAGATTCTTTTCAGTTTGTTTCTCCGGAGTCCATCATCTCAGAATTTATTCATTTTCAGCTTTCAGCTATGGTTCTCTAATTCTTACCGGTGTTTCGTTCAAGTGATCTCTTCGTTCTCATGTATCTAAATTCTCTCAAGCATCTTCGTTTAATTGCTAATTCTTCCCGGTGTGTCTTCATGTTTTAATCGTTCTTTTTAATTCTTACGGTGGTTCGTTCAAGATTTCTATTCCTTCATTATCATATCAAATCCTTTTCTACGAGAATAAGTAATATGCCAAATCCGTTGATTGTCATCAATTTAAATTTGTGAAGGATAAGCATAATGTAATTCTTACTCTTGTTTCGTCCAAGTGATTTAATTCCTTATTCCGGAGGTTCATCAAAATTCTTGGGTTTAATAGCTCATCTTTCTTTTCCCGGAGTTCCTAGCTCTCAAAATTACATCACCACGGAGATTCATCTAAATCATTGCAAGGAGTCAACCTTATTCTTTTCATCCTCCATTTCGATTGATCATTTATCTTATTACCGGAGTTCTCATGAAGTTTCTACATGATGGTTCATAAAGGATTTAATTCCTTCTCGAAGCGTTCATCAACATTCTTTTCAGAGGAGCTCAAGCTTTCTTCATATTGTAATCCGGAGTGCAATTCTTTCTTCCATATCTTTGGAGGTGGTATTATGTCATTTTGATAATTTGAGTTCATGCTTCATGATTCACACATTGTTTAGAATGAGGTATTTTAAATCCATCTATCTCTTCATTGGAGTTATCTTGGGGTATATTTCACCTAAAGCCTTCCCTAAGGATTGTTGCTTTAATGGTGCTTATAAATGACCCAAGTTCTTCATTTATCCTCCCGGTGAAATAAGTTTCTCGTCTCCTTGTTCATATCAATACAATTCTTTCCCGTGAGTGGCAGGTTGTCACCTCATAATTTGAGATGTATTCCATAAGACCATATCAACCTTATTCTTTTCGTTGGTGTTTTTTTCCACCAACTCCGTTCGACCCTTCTCCTAAAGATGCCTTCTCAAGATCTTTTGTGGCAGAAGTTGGCATTTTCTTCTCCATCCTTCTATTTCAATTATCTATCTTATATTCTTTTGTTTCGGAGGTAGTGTGATGTTGCTCTTTTCAACCCATCATCTCTTTTGCCTAAGATCATGTTCTTTTCATGATTGTCCATTTAACCGGAGTGTCGTGTCCTCTACTCAAGCTCCTTTCTTCCTATCTAGTCTTTCATCTCTTTTCAATCGGAGTGCTGTCAGAATTCGTTCTTCCTTGTTTCTTTTTCTAAGGAGTGTTTTCAACTTCGTTCATCTCTGTCGTATTCTTTTCTCGAAATGGCTTAACCTTTTCAGGGTTCTTTGGTTTCACTCGTTTGTCAATGAAGCAACTTAGTGTTACCTCTCCTCTTTTCTCTTCTGTTTTTCCCTCCGGTGCCATTCTAGATCTCGGGACGAGATCCTCTCGTAGTGGTGGAGTGTTGTAACGCCCCGAGACCGATGTGCCAGGTGTCGTGCAGTCATTCGCTATTGTTGCGTTGTCATTGCTTGCGTGTCATGCATTGCATATCATGTCATCATGTGCATTTCATTTGCATACGTGTTCGTCTCATGCATCTGAGCATTTTCCCCGTTGTCCGTTTTGCAATCCGGCGCTTCGTTCTCCTCCGGTGTCCATTTCTACCTTCTTCTTGTGTGTGGGGATTAAACATTTCCGGATTGGACCGAGACTTGCCAAGCGGCCTTGGTTTATTACCGGTAGACCGCCTGTCAAGTTTTGTATCATTTGGACTTCGTTTGATACTCCAACGGTTAACCGAGGGACTGAAAAGGCCTTGTGTGTATTGCAGCCCAACACCCTTCCAAGTTGGCCCAAAACCCACCTAAACCTGCTCCATCATCTAGAGCATTCGATCACGATTGCGTGGCCGAAAACCGCACCTCATTTGGACTCTCCTAGCTCCCTCTACCTCTATAAATAGACCCCTTCATTTTCTTTTCGGATCTTTCCCCAAAACCCTAGCGTCTTCCTCCTCGCGTCGCCGGACATGTCCGCGCCCGCTGGACACGTCCAGCCGCCACCTCACTCCGGCGAATCACATCGCGCCACGTCAGCCGGTCGCCGCCCTCGCCCAACCGGACAGTGCCACTTGTCGCGCGCCTCCCTCCACCCGCTGAAGCCAGCCGGGGCCCGAGGCAGGCCCGCCCCGGGCGGGATCTGGGCCGAGTCGCCCACGCCGCCTCGTCTCCTTGCACCGCTCACCGGCCTTGCGCCACCGCCGCCTCGCCATGCTCGCCCGGCGCCGCTCCGGACGCCACCCGCCGCCCGGCCTCGCGCGCCTCCCGCCTGCCGCCTGCGCCGCCGCCCGCATCGCCTGCCTCCGCCGCCGCCTCGCCATGCTTGCCGGTGCCGCCGCGCCCTGCGGATCCCTAACTCCGACGAGCCCCCGTGCCTCACGCCTTCTTCCTCGTCTGCTCCGGTAACGTACTCCGGCGAGATCCCGAAGATTGGATTAGATCCACCAATCTCGTGATCCAAACGGCCCCCTCATCTCGGATCTCTTCGTCCCGCTTTTCTCCGTCCCGCGTTGACTTCCGCGGAGGTAAAATTCCACTAAGTCTCGAAATTCTCAGATCCAAGTGCCTCTGTTCGTAGCTCCGTAACTTTGCATCTGTAGCTCCGATTCATGCATATAGCATATCAAAATGTTCATCTCAGAGAGTACATCATTTCATTTCATTGCATCATTTTCATTTGAGTTCATCTTGATGCCCGAAATGCTGTTAGAAGAGGGCTACTTGAGTTAATTGTCAGATCTGCTGCTCCATTTAGCTTTTTGTCATTTTTGCCATGATTAATGTGTGCATGATATGCCCTGATGCTCTACATATGTTTTGTTAAGGGTTTTGTCATGTTTCCAGAGGTGCAACCAATGTATTTTTGTGATGTGTGTGGTGACTAGTACAAGCTTGTAAAGTGGTGCACTTGCTAATTCTGTTTTCAGGGACTTAGCAATTCCACTAAGTCATTGAGCTGCTTATCTCATGATCCCATATGTTCATGTTGTTTCCTAGTGATCCGTGCCTCTTTTGAGGATGATCAGTAAGGATGTTTTGTTAATATTGTAGTGCTCTATCCATCCATGTCTTTGTTTGCAATTATGGAGCACCCTAGCTTGAGTAAATCGAGCTCTACTTTTGCTACTTTGTGAATCTGGGCAGATTGTCAACTTGTTTGCAATTTTGCCGATGATGTTGTAATTGATCTGTGCACGCTATGCTTTTGTTCTTGCCATGTCTAGCTTGCATTTTATGCCTTCTTGATGGATGTATGCTTGTATTGCCATGACTTGCACCATAGTGAGTGGATCGAGCTCGTAAACATGCCTACTTGAGTTATATTTCAGCATGTGCCAGTTTTCACAAAGTCTGAAAACTGATTATGTTTTTGCTATGTTCACATGCTTGCAATTGTATTTTCTGATCTTTTTTGGCTCAATGTCACTAAGGGACTTTTTTTAAGCTCTTTGAGTAGCTCCATGCCATGCTTTACTTTAGCATATTCAGGTCCTGTAGCATGTAGTTTTGTTGCTCCGAAGAGGGCTACCTGATCTGAAATTCCAGACAAGTGTTAATTTCACTAAGTCTGAGATCTGTTTGCCATATGCATTTTTGCCATGCTTGTTTGAACCTGTTAATGGATGAATTGGCCGTAGCTCAGTGCTAGACTTTTGTTAAGCATCTTGAATGCATCCCTGCCATGTATTTTGTTGCCATGGTTGAGTCCTGTAGCATGTTCATCTCATTGCATTTAGATGGCCACTTGTTGTAAATCGCAGACCGGTGTCATATTTGAATCGCTTGCCATTTCCAAACCGTAACTCCGATTCCGGTGTTCTTTATATCGTTTTCAAGCAATTTCATCTCACATTTCCAGTTGCACACTTGGATTTCCAAGTTGAGGACAGGTTCATGCATTCCTTGTCCAATCATTCATATGGATCGCATACCGCATCCCGCATATCATACCATGTTTATGTGTTGGTTGTTTACTATGTTGTGCTTCTTTCCGGTGCTTGCTTCTTCGGGTTGGTTCCGATAACATCGTGTTTGTGAGGACCCGTTCGACTACGTCCGTCTGTCTTCTTCATGGACTCGTTCTTCTTCCTTGCGGGATTTTAGGCAAGATGATCATACCCTCGAAATCACTTCTATCTTTGCTTGCTTAGTTGCTCGCTCTTTTGCTATGCGTATGCTGTGATGCCTACCACTTTCTTATCATGCCTCCTATATTGATGAACCAAGCCTCTAACCCACCTTGTCCTAGCAAACCGTTGATTGGCTATGTTACCGCTTTGCTCAGCCCCTCTTATAGCGTTGTTAGTTGCAGGTGAAGATTGAAGTTTGTTCCTTGTTGGAACATGGAGATGTTGTTCCTTGTTGGAACATGTTTACTTGTTGGGATATCACTATATATCTTATTTAATTAATGCATCTATATACTTGGTAAAGGGTGGAAGGCTCGGCCCTATGCCTGGTGTTTTGTTCCACTCTTGTCGCCCTAGTTTCCGTCATATCGGTGTTATGTTCCCGGATTTTGCGTCCCTTACGCGGTTGGGCTATAATGGGAACCCCTTGACAGTTCGCCTTAAGTAAAGCTCCTCCAGCAATGCCCAACCTTGGTTTTACCATTTGCACTAACAACCGACCACCTTCCATTGGGTTTTCGCGAGCCCGAGGGTCATCTTTATTCTACCCCCCCCCCCCGGGCCAGTGCTCCTCTGAGTGTTGGTCCGAACTAGAGTCCTGTGCAGCGCCCCCTCGGGGAAACTCGAGGTTTGGTTTTAGTTGTATGGAGAGCTCATCTGAGTGTGCCCTGAGAAAGAGATATGTGCAGCTCTTATCGGGATTTGTCGGCACATTCGGGCGGTGTTGCTGGTTTAGTTTTACCCTGTCGAAATGTCTTGCTGTACCGGGATACCGAGTCTGATCGGAATGTCTCGGGAGGAGGTCTATTCCTTCATTGAGCGTGAGAGCTTGTGATGGGCTAAGTTGGGACACCCCTGCAGGGATTTGAACTTTCGAAAGCCGTGCCCGCGGTTATGGGCAGATGGGAATTTGTTAACGTCCGATTGTAGAAAACCTAAAGTAGACCTTAATTAAAATGAATGAACCGCGTGTGTAACCGTGATGGTCTCTTTCCGGCGGGGTCCGGGAAGTGAACACGGTTGTTGGAGTTATGCTTGACGTAGGTTGTTATAGGATCACTTCTTGATCATACTTTTATGGACTGTGCTTTGCCTTCTCTTCTCGCTCTCATTTGCGTATGTTAGCCACCATACATGCTAGTCGCTTGCTGCAGCTCCACCTCATACCTTTACCTTACCCATAAGCTTAAATAGTCTTGATCGTGAGGGTGCGAGATTGCTGAGTCCCCGTGGCTCACAGATACTTCCAAAACCAGCTTGCAGGTGTCGATGAGTCCTTGCAGATGACGCAACCAAGCTCAAGGAGGAGCTCTAAGAAGATCGTGTCCTTTATGTTGTTTCGTTCTAGTTGATCAGTAGTGGAGCCCAGTTGGGGTCGATCGGGGACCTTTGTCGCATTTGGGGTTCTTCTTTTGTTTTGGGTTCCGTAGTCGGACCTTGTTTGTATCTGGATGATGTAATGCTTTATTCATATAATTGTGTGAAGTGGCGATTGTAAGCCAACTATGTAATCTCTTTCCCTTATTATATTACATGGGTTGTGTGAAGATTACCTCACTTGCGACATATGCCTTCAATGCGATTATGCCTCTAAGTCGTGCCTCGACACGTGGGTGCATGTTCTGCTTAGCCTGAGTTGTATGTTCTGCTTGCGGAAGCGCACAGGCTAAGAACACAGGATTTGTCAATGGTGGCCGCCGCCGGAACAGGAGCGCAAGCCGGCATGCTGCCATACTTCCCAGCGCTAGTGACAAAGACCGCGCGAGGGTGGCCATGAATAAGAACCACATCGGGGCAGTTGACGCACTGTTCGCGGGATCTGGCTGAACTGCACAAGCAAGATCCAGAAAATAGAAAGAAAAACAGAACTCTTCCTAACCGCATCTGCATGGCGAGGTGCACTGCACCATGCGTCTGCAGTGCACGCCGCCGCCTGTAGTGCATGCTGCTGCTGCCTGCAGTGCACAGGGGTGGCTGCTCAATGGAATTTGGAGGCGTGGGGCCGCAGCGGTCAGCAAGTAGGAGCAGCAGTGCAGCAAGAGGTTGCCAGCTGGATCCGGCGATGACGGCGGAGCAGGAGGTCACCGACAGGATCCGGCAGCCGTGGCGGAGCAGGAGGTTGCTGGGGAGGAGCCAGAAGGAGGAGCACCATCGACGGAGTAGGAGGAAGGGGGAAGAGTATTCAGGGTGTTGGGGGGGCATGGAGTGGGAAGCGGGGCAGGGGCTGGATCCAATCAGATCCGCCGCACGGGAGGTGCATCGGGTGGGGCATGGCGCATCGGGGCAGCGCAGGAAGGTGGGAGGAGGCGGCGTCAAGGCG
>NC_041382.1:54633770-54647489 GCF_002162155.2 Triticum dicoccoides
AGGGTGCTAATTGTTACATTTTTATCATTCTGAACAAACGAATGCAATGATACAATATTTTGAAAACATATCCTATAGTGTAACCATGCCAACATTTGAAAACAGCTCCAACTTCTGTTCACAATTGGAGTGAAACTTCCGTGTTACATGATTTTGAGATAATATGAAACCAATTTACACCAAGGGGCATGTTGCTTCCCTCCATTGAAGGAAACTTATACATTTGTATATTGCGTAAACCTTTGATAAACTTTGTTGCCACATCTCCTGACAGGAGGTGATTATTTTTCTACATTTGTAAATATATTAAAACTACATTGTCTTATAATTTGAATTAGAGTGCAGATTCTTTTATCCCGCTCCCAATATCTACTTCTCCTATTATATCAAGCTTTGGGATTTAATATATTTTCTGTCTGTTTACCATACAACATTCTTATTACCTAGATTAACACATTCATATTAAAATTGTACTAATTAACTATATGTATGCTTGACATGGAAGAACCTGGATTGATGGAAGAGATTATCTCACCAGACCTACATACTTGAAGCCGAATCGGATTGCTTTAAGAATTATTTTCTAAATATAAGTTTTTTTAGAGATTTCAATACAAACTATATACGGATGTATATAGATGTATTTTGGAATATCTTAAAAGGCTTATATTCAGGAACCGAGGGAGTATTAGATGAACCATGGCTGTCGCCACATGGATTTGTTCAAAAGCTAATGGATTTCCTTATTAAACAATGTCTTGATCATAATCAATGAAAGAACTTCATAGTCGGACAACGGTGGTGCTCGCATCCATCCCTGGAATATCTCCTAACACGCCATTGCTCACTTTACGCTGCACGATGCATCAGCATTGCTGCATCTTGACTCTTTCCCGCTCATTAAAAAAAACTCCTGCATTGCGTTGTCGTCGCACATCAGCCCACAAATTACTGATTTTTACATGACATACTCTCCTCTTTCATTCATCTGTAATTACTGATGAAAATAATGAGACATATCGAATTGCTAGGAAAAAAGACTAAAATAACATGTATTATATATACATTGTGTTACATATGATTTTATGGTGAAACTAATCTGCCACAACCGCGTTCAATGTAACCATGCAATATATAAGCAATGAAGAGATAAAGCAGACTCACTGAAAAATTGGTTGATATTTTCACCTCTTACCTAGATGCGGGTTAGAAGTGTAAATAGTTAATTTATCAGAAGCACGTCACAGCATCCAAAACTTAACGTAGTTGTGAACCTGTGCATTTCCATGGCTGGTGTTTGTATTTGCTACAATATTTGATGATTTTCTTTTGGGATCGATAATAATATAGAATTTAAAAAAGAAAAGAAAATGTAGCAATAACACGCACACACACACATGTGAAAATTACTACATTACTGCAGACATGTGTGAAAATTACTATCCCACATAAGAATATTGGATTTTAAAATCTGCTGACATGTGAGAAAATTACTACCCCACATAATAGTAAATATGGACGCCCAAACTACTAATTAGATCTCAAATTACTACATGCAATCTTGGTGATGTAATATTCTGAAGATATCAGCAGGTTAACTTGAATACACACTACATTGTACTTGTTCCCTGTACATTTTCTTTAAGATTATAACATACTTTAATTTTTTTATCATTTTCACATATAATCTATAGCATTGTAACCTGTGTTTGTGGCATGAGCAAATACATCTACATATTTGATCAGAGAAAAATGCCCCAGTGTCTATTAAATCCTAAAGTCTATCAGAAATCCAGTCTGGCTCTACAACTAATTTGGGTTCACATATTAATTCTATCAGACTGACTTGGTACCTCCTCATATACCCACAAACTGTTCCAAAACAATAAATGAATGTAATAATATATAAGTATATCAAACGGGAGGATTAGTTGGTTAACTTATATGCATGCTTTCAAAGAGGCTGGAAATGGCACATGCAAAGTGTATAGTGGAACCTGTACTCAAATAGGGAACATAATTAAGAGAAACACTCTGGGTATGGACATCTGCAATTGTAGAAAAAATATATAGATATGGTGTGGGGCATTGTACGTAGAATATATGTTATGCATAGAACAGACTTCATCTTGGCTCACGGTGGCTTGAGAGTTAACTGTAATGATATCCATTAAGCACAACAATCAACCAAAAAGTGTCATCAGCTGAAGAACTTCTAGCTATATATCTTTGCCTTCCTGGCTTCCTGCAAAAATATTTTTTTTTGCCCGATACAACCGCGAGAAATAGCTGTACTACATGGTAGCACATCCAATTGGTGTCAACATCCACGATCCCAATGACGTGAAGTGTTGTTCTAACCTTTGGAACAGATTTCTTTTCTCCTCTTTATTTGGCTGCAAGACGTACAACCACATTAGATATATCGATTGAGAAGAAACATCAAAAGCAAGACTGTGGCTCGGTGAGCTGTCAAAGCAATGTATTTGAAATTTCTATGTAATAGAGACGATCTAAAGTATCAATCTGCATGCCCCTTCCTTTTTTAAAAGAAAAAAGATGAATTAGATGAACATATACATTGGTAAATAGGAGAAATTAGTACAGAATTGATAATGTTTCCTTCTTGACATGACTCCTTTGAACCTGACCTTGATACGGCAGCAGAACATGCTGATGACGGTCTCTTGCGTTGATGACCCCATGTGCAGATAGTCAACAGGTTCAACCTGTATATACGTTTGTAAAGACATGGATCTTTTCACTTTGAATGTGTCTGGGCATTGGGGCAGTTAATAACAGACAGATCAGTGACAATGATGGGCACACATTGGATTTATCTATCATGCTTCCTAATGTCCAGAATTGATGTTTGTTCTTCTGTTCTGAATTAGCGGTTGAAAAGTATCAGATTACTCAAACGACTTCCTCTTGTTCTGAATGCATGCTCCCTTGAGAGTCGGCTTATACCTTCGCCTTCGTCGTCCGACACGTCTGTGTGTTTGACGGCCAGCTGCACCGTTGATGGTGCCGCAATGCTTTGTAAGTCCAGCGAGCCTCAATTTGAGCATATGGCGGCATAATGGTGTAGGGCTTGTATATTGGGAAAGTAGTGGGTGCACCCTCAAACCCTGGGTTTCGGTGTATGCGGGGATAAGAGATGGGAGACGGCAAAGTAAAGCGACCGGGAGATGAACACAACACATCCAGCCGTACAGGATTGATCATACCTCGCCTCGTTCCAAGCCATGATCCTTGCCCATGATGAATTTAGTTTCCATTGGGGGAGAGAGAGAAAGTGGAGATTGATGAATTCGTGAGCAAATGTCACGACCGGTTTTCCAATAAAAATATTTATTGAGAAACCAATCTTTTGAGTCCAGTATGAGAGAAATCCTCCTCACTGGTAGACAAATTCTTGATACAATAAGCCAGTAGCATAAAATATATTACAGGGTCGAACTACGGTTGCTCAACCAAATTATTACAAGCACGCCAATAATTATACATAATGGCGGACATGACACAGTGGTGTGGAGGCATACTACTGACTCGAGGATAGGGCGGTGGTGGAAAAACACAGCGGGGAGAGAAATACAAGACTCTAAGTCTGTCATCTCATCGAGCGTCGAGGTGAGGCTCGATGAATTTATTTGATAGCGGAAGCGGATGTAAAACAGTGACCAAATCCAGGGTCGCACGAGACTGACTGGGACTCCTCTAGGTGTCGGACTCGCTATCAAACTCTTCATCCATGAGATCGCCTTCGTCAGCATCTGGCCAAATCAACAAGCCAGTGAGTACTTTGAAAGTACTCGCAAGACAGTTCGGACGTAAGATATAACAAATGCATGCATGGATGCGTCATGAATAATTCACCAATGTACATTTCAAAAATTAGCATAACAAGGTAAGTAAAAAGGGAAACAGCGGTAGTCCGCCTGAAATCCCAACAGAACATAAATAACTACCGGTCGGGTGTCTGAAGCGACGCCTCGAAAGGTGAACAAATAAATATAAGGAAATGATGCCACAGTCGGGCGTCTTAGCGACACCACATAAAGGGCTTAAAAAGAAATACCACAGACGGATGTCGGGGCGACATCACAGAAAGGGCTTTAAAAGAAATGCCACAGTCGGACGTCGGGGCGACATCACAGAAAGGGCTTGAAACGAAATGCCACAGTCGGACGTCGGGGCGACATCACAGAAAGGGCTTGGAAAGAAATGCCACAGTTGGACGTCGGGGCGACATCACAGAAAGGGCTTGAAAAGAAATGCCACAGTCGGACGTAGGGGCGACATCACAGAAAGGGCTTTTATAGAAAAGTAAAATACAACAATGCCACAGTCGGATGTCTGAGCGACATCGCAGAAAGGGCTTTTATTCACAGGTAAATAATACTCATAATAAACATTTAATTCATAAGAATAAATGGGTTAGTCCATCCATAGGGATAATCATTTAACCGGAGTTAGCATTCGAGCGAATCACCGGAGTCTCTGCCATCAAAACTGACATTTGATTAGGATAAGATAATGTCGACCTGGGACAGGGAATAGATGATTTGGAGGAATATATGACTCTGCAGAGTTTGTACAGATTTTTTCCCACAGCCAACGGATTTCCGTAGTCACGAAGGACTAGTTCCGTTTACGGTATTTCGGAAGAAAACACAGCTAACCAGTACACACCCATCCTACCTCTCGATGCTAGGAATCACCCTAGACATCGTCCAAGAAAAACTTTTGAGACGGGGAGATCACAATCTCGAATAGCATGGGATCAAATTTATATACGCGCGCTCTAAGGGGTGCCCCCCTCTCGGTCCCAACCGGAAACACCCATGCCCCCTGACCGGATGACTGGCTTTAATCCAGGGCCATGGAACCATCATCACGGCCTCTCCTTTTGGTGTGTACCAGAAAAGCGGTTTGCAACTTACTAAACCATATTCCTTGCGGAAAACATGTGGTAGTACAGGGAAGGAAATGAGAGGAACTGGACCGATACGGTTTGACACTGAAGTCACATAGTCTGGCGTAAGACTGGCATGCTACGACACTGCCATCTCACCCATACTCATGCCAACACATGGCCTGTCATCCTCACATCAATTCACATATGGATCATCGAACTCACTTACCTCATTATCACATAAAATAACGTTCATAGATATGCTTCTCAATATGCCATAAAACTAACTAAATGCAAAACATGCCAAGACACTCATCATATCAAAAGTTCAAACATGCTTGCCTGGTTCAGAGTAGTCGGAACCTAGCTCGGTGAAGTTCGCGGCTCCGTCACCTCCTTCGGTATCTACGGTATAAAGAAAATATATGTGCTATCGTAAATACCAAGGAGTGCACAGAAAGTATACCAAATATTTTTCAAATAAATATGATAAAAAACTAGACAAAATTCTAAAGAGAACAGAAAAAGAATCAATCAAAAATACTTTTCTGTTTAAAAGTTATAAGGGTTTTTGTCCAGGGACTCATCTGTAATGAAACAGAAGATTTCCAGGGGCTAGCTTATAAAAACAGAAAATGTTTCGGCAGAACTACGCCAGCCCAAAGAGAAAACGCATTTTGCCCGAAGGCGCTTCCAGAAAACGATTCAACCAGAGAGGGCAGAGAGGCTGACGGTGGGGTCCCACTCGTCAGGTTTGAACTTCAAAAGGGGGGGGGCGAAGCTCGTCGGCGCCCGAGAGCCGCGGTGGTCGCCGGCGGCGATCCACGGCGAGGCAGGGGGATCGGAGGGTACCTCCGTGCTCAGGGCGCCGTTCCGCGTCGGTTGGTGGTGGTGGTGGTCGCCGGCGAGTACCACGTCGACGGCGAGCTTTGCTCCGGCGGACGGCGGCTCGGGTGGTCGAGGGGCTCGTTGGAGAGGGCTGCAGAGGTCAAATTGAAGAGGGGGTTAGGGTCCTGGTAGCTAGAGAGGGTAACGGACGGGGTTTGGGCGCCGGAGATGGCCTCACCGGAGCGAATCGTGGTGGAGGCCGAGGCGGATCGGGGCGGCCGGAGTTGGGGGGGAGACCTCCTCGGGGTCCCCCTAGTGGCCTGGCGTGGCGTTGGTGAGGAGTGGGGATGAGGCGTGCACGAGGGTGAGCTCGGGGGCCCTTTTTATAGGCGGCCCGAGGCGGTTGCCGTGAACGGGGATCTCCGGCGAGTGATTACGGCGGTGCCGGGGATGTGCAGTGGGATTAGGGGCTTGGGCATCGTTGTTGAGGTCAACCGGTCCCATTTAGGTGCTAAACGGGCTGGGACTTGGTGCTATGGGTGAGCTCGACGGAACGGGGGTGGCGCGGCCCGTCGGCGGCAGGGAGCACGTTCCGTGCTTGCCGGGCCACGACGACGGTGCCACGGGCGTGCGCTGGCACGGCAGGGACACGCGAAGAGCCAGGGGGTGTTGGGCGGCGCCGGGTGGCGTGGCGAGAGGGCTCGGGCCCTTGTTGGCCGCCACGGGAGGTGCAGCCACCGCAGAAGCTCCCAACGCCGGCGAGGCTCGCTGCTACCGACGCCAGGAATCGGCCAAGCGTGCGTGCGGGGTGCTGGCCAGGGAGAAGAGGCTGCGTGCAACGCGCCAGGGCGCACTGTGGCCGCGTGACCGAATCTGACGAAAGAAGAAAGATAACTGAATCTCTGAACTTTCTGAATTTGCAAAGGGATAGTGCAGTTCAGGTGTTCGACAGAATGTTTTTGGCCTCTGGAGATTTTTCCTTGAGCTGATTTTTGGTGGAGTGGCTTCTCATTGCTCAAGAAGGCTGCCTGAATTTTGGTGGAATTTTTGGAGGAGTGTAGATATGAATTTCATCAAATTTGGCAAATCTGGTCCAAACTTGCAGAGACTGAATCTTGAAAAATTTGAAAAGAGGAGGAGTGGATCAAGATGGTTCTGGGTTGTGGGTACAAAGGACTATCCAGGAAGTTGGTTTGAGGTCAAAATTCAAATGAAAAAGAGTACTTGCTTTGAAAATCCCTCAGGCTCCAAATAATTTTCAGATTTGATTTGAGAGGAAAAATAATTAGAATAAAATCCAAAACTTGTTTGGATTAGTTGGGACAGAGAACTTAGGTTGATCACAAGGTGTAGGGGAGGTTTTGGAGGGGTTTTACCACATGGGCAAAAATGCCAAGTCATGGGTGGTTTTCAAGATATGAAAATCCCAAGTTTTTCATAGATTTCTTTTTAAAAGAAAAAGATTAAACTGCAAAAATGAATTTGAGAGGGAACCAACAGAGAAGAAGTTTCAAAAGATTCAAACACCAAAGTTTGAAAGAAAAATAAAAAAAACCTTGCCAAAGCAAAGGATGTTTTTTAAGAGGAAGGTTTTCTGAAAGAAAAAATTAAATGGCCTCTTTTCAAAGAAAACCACAAGGTTTTTGATAAAAACCAAATTAAAATTTTTGGAGTGTCACAACACCTACCCCCTTAGGAAAAATCTCGTCCCCGAGATTCCAGCTGATCCTTAAATAAGTGTGGATGCTCTGTCCGAAGAAAATCCTCGCTTTCCCAAGTTGCTTCACTGTCGGTGTGATTGCTCCACTGGACTTTGAAAAACTTGATGGTCTTCTCTCGGGTCCTCCTTTCAGACTCCTCTAATATTCTTACGGGACGTTCCCGATAAGTGAGGTCTGGCTGCACGTCAATGTTTTCATGGGATACTTGTTTCTCTGGGTTGCTTACGCACTTCCTTAATTGAGAGACGTGGAACACGTCGTGAATGTCGGACAAGTCTTCGGGTAAGTCTAGCTGATAGGCTACGATGCCTCTTCGTGCCACTATGCAGAATGGTCCAATGAATCTTGGTGCTAACTTTCCTTTAATCTTAAACCGTTGCAATCCTCTCATAGGGGACACTCTCAGGTATACGAACTCACCGGGTTCAAAGCTGACACTTTGATGTTTCTGATCATAATAACTCTTCTGTCGACTTTGAGCGGTCTTAAGTCGGTCTCTGATTAGCTTGACATTTTCCTCGGCTTCTCTGAGCATGTCTGGTCCGAAGATGCGGCTGTCTCCGGTCTCTGACCAATTTAACGGGGTACGACATCTTCGTCCGTATAAAGCCTCAAATGGTGCCATTTGTAGGCTGGCCTGGTAGCTAGTGTTATACGCGAACTCGGCGTATGGCAGGCTTTCTTCCCAACTGGTTCCATATGTGAGGACACATGCTCTCAGCATGTCTTCTAAAATTTGGTTTACGCGTTCAGTCTGTCCATCAGTCTGTGGGTGGTATGCGGTACTGTAGGCTAGTTGGGTTCCCATGGCCTATTGTAAATGCTCCCAAAATCTTGAGACGAACTGAGTGCCTCTGTCGGATATTATAGTCTTCGGGACACCGTGCAGACAAACTATACGGGAGAGATAAATCCTGGTAAGCCTCTGAGTGTTGTAGGTCGTCTTCACTGGAATAAAGTGTGCCACTTTGGTCAACCTGTCAGTGATGACCCATATGGCATCATTCCTGTGTCATGACCGAGGTAGTCCGACAATAAAATCCATCCCTATTTCATCCCATTTCCACTCAGGTATTTTGTTTGGTTGCAGTAGTCCGGCTGGTCTCTGATGTTCAGCTTTTATGCGTTGACATGAGTCGCAACATGCAATGAAGGTGGCTATGTCCCTCTTCATACCGTGCCACCAAAATCTTTCTTGAATATCCTTATACATTTTGGTTCCTCCAGGGTGAATTGAATATGGAGTGGTGTGTGCTTCAGCTAAAATTTGCTGCTTAAGGTCTTCTATGTTTGGCACGCAGAGCCTTTCTTCGTACCATAATATTCCTTCATTGTCTATTACGAATTCCGAGGCCTTGCCCATACTCAACTTTCTTTTGATGCCTTCGATGCTGGTGTGACCGGGCTGAGCTTCTTTAATTTTCTCCACAAGGTTGGGTTGTATTTCCAAGTTTGATATGGTGCCTTCTGCTACCATTATCAAGTTGAGCTTGGCAAATTCTTGTTGGAATTCGGGCCTCAAGCTGTGCAGATTGTTTTCGTCGGAGCTGGGGTTCCGACTAAGGGCATCGGCCACTACATTTGCTTTCCCTGGATGATAATGGATACCAACATCATAATCTTTTACCAACTCCAACCAACGTCGTTGCCGTAAATTTAGTTCTGGCTGCGTGAAAATATATTTGAGACTTTTGTGATCCGTATATATTTCACATCGATTCCCGAGTAAGAAATGCCTCCATTCCTTGAGTGCATGAATAACTGCTGCCATTTCTAAGTCATGAGTGGGATAATTCTCCTCATGCTTGCAAAGTTGCCTTGAAGCGTAGGCTACAACCTTGCCTTCCTACATCAATACGCATCCGAGACCCTTTCTGGACGCGTCACAATACACTTCAAAATTCTTGTGTATGTCGGGTATAATTAATACCGGTGCTGTCGTTAACTTCCGCTTTAGCTCTTGGAAACTTTTCTCGCAGGCTTCTGTCCATTCAAACTTCTTATCTTTCTTGAGCAACTGTGTCATAGGCTTGGCTATGGTGGAAAATCCTTCAATAAATCTGCGGTAATATCCTGCCATTCCCAAGAAACTCCGAATGTCCGTTACGCTGGCTGGTGACTTCCAGCCAAGTACGGCCTTGACTTTCTCTGGGTCCACTGCGATACCGTCTTGGGTCAGCACGTGGCCTAGAAAGCCTACTTGTCTTAGCCAAAATTCGCACTTGCTGAACTTGGCATACAATTGGTGTTTTCTTAGCTCTCCTAGCACAATCCTAAGATGTTCTGCGTGCTCTTCTGCTGTCTTGGAGTATACCAGAATATCGTCGATGAATACCACGACGAACTTGTCCATAAACTTCATAAATACTTTGTTCATGAGGTGAACAAAATATGCTGGGGCGTTAGTTAATCCAAATGGCATCACTGTGAACTCATACAGTCCATATCTGGAGGTGAAGGCTGTTTTGGGGATATCTTCCGTTCGTACCTTCAATTGATGGTATCCTGACCTTAAGTCAATTTTTGAGAATACCTTGGCCTGAGCGAGTTGATCAAACAAATCGTTTATCCTTGGCATCGGGTATTTGTTTTTGACTGTGACCATGTTAAGTGCTCGATAGTCAATACACAATCTCAGCGTTCCATCCTTCTTTTTGGCAAATAAAATTGGTGATCCCCAAGGTGAGGAGCTGGCTCGAATGTATCCCTTTTCCAGTAATTCCTTTATTTGCTTCTTCAACTCGATCAACTTGGATGGTGCCATTTGGTATGGTTTCTTGTATATGGGGGTGGTTCCTGGTGCTAGCTCAATGCGGAATTCTATTTCTCGATCTGGTGGCATGCCTGGTAGCTCTTCAGGGAATACATCTGGAAATTCACACACTACTGGAACCTTGTTTAGCTCAGAAACGTCCACCTTATTTAATCTCGGTTGCCGGGGTATTTTTCCTTCCTTGGCTGATACTCTTATTGTCTTCCCTTGGTGGTGTGTGAGAATTACGGTCCTGTTGAAACAGTCGATAAAACCCTTATTGGTGGTTAGCCAATCCATTCCTAGGATGACATCCAGTCCTTTATTTTCCAACACAATAAGATTTGCGTGAAACTCCAATCCTTCGAACTCAATGACCACATTCTGACAATAATTCTGAGTAACTTGCTGAATCCTAGGGGACTTGATGATCATGGATTTCTCCAGGGGAAGCATCGAAAAATTATTTTGCAAAGCAAAACTTTTCGAAATGAAAGAGTGAGAAGCTCCAGAATCAAACAAAACCATTGCAGGTATTGTGTTGACAGGAAACGTACCGAGTACGATATCCGGAGCATTTTGTGCCTCCTCTTTGGTTACGTGGTTCAGATGAACCTTCCTGTGGTTATTGTTGGGATTGAAATTGTTTCGCTTGGGCGCGGAATTGTTGCCGTTGTTTGGCTTTGGGGTTGAATTCCTTGGCTTGGAGCACTGTTTGGCATAGTGCCCTTCTTCTCCACAAGCGTAACAAGTAACGCCGGGGCGATAGGTGAATGCTTTGTCTCTTGCATGATAATTCTTGATTGGGCGTGAGACGTTGGATGAGGATTTGTGTGTCCCACCCTTTTGAAAATCTGTCCTGCTTCGGTGATTGCGAGCATGGTTAGTCTGGTCCCTTTTTCGCTTGCGGATATCTTCCAGACTGCGTCTCTCATTTTCCAGAGTAATGGCTTTGTCCACCAGTGTTTTAAAATTAGGAAAAGTGTGCACGACCAGTTGGCATTTAAGCGCGGGCACCAGACCGTCAAGGAATTTCTCCATCTTCTTGATTTTAGTCATACGCTCTTCATTGGCGTAGCGGGACAATAGAGTAAATTGACTGTTGTAATCTGACACTGTCATGTTCCTTTGTTTGAGGTCATCGAACTCTCTCTTCTTGATTTTCATAATACTCCTAGGAATGTGTGCACCACGGAAACCTTCCTTGAAATCATCCCAGGTTATGTCATTTTCGTTGGGATGCATGTGCAGAAAATTCTTCCACCACGATGCGGCTGCTCCTGTGAGATAGTGCGGAGCATATAATACCTTCTCGGGGTCTGAACATTTTGCAATAATTAATTTTCTCTCCATATCTCGAAGCCAGTCCTTGGCTTCAAGAGGCTTGTCAGTATGAGAAAATGTTTGAGGACGTGTCTTCTGTAGCTCAGATAACTTGGAATGCTGCTAATACTGTCCATGGTGATTTCCCATGTTGATGACTTGGTTCATCATTTCCTGATGTTGTTGCTGACTCTGCTCATAAAGGCGGCACATTTGTGAAAGTTCCGATTCACTGCCCTGTTGGCTTGATTGTCCCTGAGTGAACTCGTTGCTGGGTTGTGCATCATAAATTTCCTCTGGTGGAGTTGGCATGGAGCGAGTCCAAGGATGAGACATTTTTCACTCTGGGGAAATGTTTTTTGTAAAACTTATAAGAAAAGTCGAAAGAGTCGCAAAAACAAATCCATAAATGCATAAAGCTGGCAAATAGAATTAAATAACTCAGCTTACTTAAGAAAAACAAATCGACTTGCGCACGGAGAAGGACTGCTCATTACATATCTTACACGCGGGCGGTAATTATACAATACATCACTTAGGATATGCGTACATAATCCTGACATGTTATTTAGGCTAGTGCACTTCTCCAGATCCTACATGATGCGCAAACAGGCTACTTCTCACAACCTATGTACATATCTTACAAAGCGGTACATTACATGGCAGCTAGGCGTACTCAGGCAGAAATGTTGACGACCTCCTTTGCCCTGCCGAGGGCGAGGCGTAGTGAGGTTGGGGACTCGACTTCCTCCTCGCTAATGGGCTCCATACGTGTAGTGTTGCGTAGAGTGGACGGAGCGGTTGCCAGGGGCGGAGCAACACGTACAGGAGTGGGCGCGAAGGGTGGTGCAGTGCGTGCTGAAGTGGGTGCAATGACTTGGTTGAATTCTTCGGTAGAAGGCAGGCGACGAGTAGGCGTAAAAGATGCTGATGACGAGACAAAAGTCAGTGGCGGTGCGATGGGTAGGAGCTCCCTCCTGTTGGCAGCACAGCCATGAACTGAGTCCATGCGGGTAGCTACAAAGTCATCCACCAGGTTGTCGAAGGCTGCCTCCAGGGCCCGGAGATACTCAATGAGCATCTCAAAAGCCTCGTCTCGTTCTCCTTTGGGGCAGGAGTATGCGTAGTGATAGGTGTAAGGCACATGGCACGGAAGATAACGGTAACGACGAGTCTTCATCACGGGAAGGACATCCCTGAGACGAGCTATCGCCTCACGGGCTGCCATCTGCATAGCATGCCTCTCTGTAGGCATGGCTCTTCCCACGAACCGGAAGCGGCGTAACTCACCACGCCCTCCCTTGAACTGCACCGCGGCCTGGTGCATGGTCAGACTGTCGTTGACTCGGTGCTGGAAGAGGAAGACTGGGCGCACGGATGGCCCCATCGCGACCTGAACGATGAAAGAAAGAAGCTTGACGAACCCATCAGGCACGTTGGCGAAGGTCTGAGACTCGCAGCTGTTGTCGGCCATCTACAAAAGTAGGCAAAAATTTTGCAGGGTCAGATCATAAATTTATGCTGACTGACAGAAAATGACTACAATTGCAAAAATATAATTTAGCTCTATCATGCTAATAACCAATTAGCGATCGCACCTAGTGGCTTCCTACAGTCAGCCTGGCTCTGGTACCAAGCTTGTCACGACCGGTTTTCCAGTAAAAATATTTATTGAGAAACCAATCTTTTGAGTCCAGTATGAGAGAAGTCCTCCTCACTGGTAGACAAATTCTTGATACAATAAGCCAGTAGCATAAAATATATTACAGGGTCGAACTACGGTTGCTCAACCAAATTATTACAAGCACGCCAATAATTATACATAATGGCGGACATGACACAGTGGTGTGGAGGCATACTACTGACTCGAGGATAGGGCGGTGGTGGAAAAACACAGCGGGGAGAGAAATACAAGACTCTAAGTCTGTCATCTCATCGAGCGTCGAGGTGAGGCTCGATGAATTTATTTGGTAGCGGAAGCGGATGTAAAACAGTGACCAAATCCAGGGTCGCACGAGACTGACTGGGACTCCTCTAGGTGTCGGACTCGCTATCAAACTCTTCATCCATGAGATCGCCTTCGTCAGCATCTGGCCAAATCAACAAGCCAGTGAGTACTTTGAAAGTACTCGCAAGACAGTTCGGACGTAAGATATAACAAATGCATGCATGGATGC
>NC_041382.1:54648252-54650138 GCF_002162155.2 Triticum dicoccoides
GGGCGACATCACAGAAAGGGCTTGAAAAGAAATGCCACAGTCGGACGTCGGGGCGACATCACAGAAAGGGCTTGGAAGGAAATGCCACAGTTGGACGTCGGGGCGACATCACAGAAAGGGCTTGAAAAGAAATGCCACAGTCGGACGTAGGGGCGACATCACAGAAACGGCTTTTATAGAAAAGTAAAATACAACAATGCCACAGTCGGATGTCTGAGCGACATCGCAGAAAGGGCTTTTATTCACAGGTAAATAATACTCATAATAAACATTTAATTCATAAGAATAAATGGGTTAGTCCATCCATAGGGATAATCATTTAACCGGAGTTAGCATTTGAGCGAATCACCGGAGTCTCTGCCATCAAAACTGACATTTGATTAGGATAAGATAATGTCGACCTGGGACAGGGAATAGATGATTTGGAGGAATATATGACTCTGCAGAGTTTGTACAAAATTTTTCCCACAGCCAACGGATTTCCGTAGTCACGAAGGACTAGTTCCGTTTACGGTATTTCGGAAGAAAACACAGCTAACCAGTACACACCCATCCTACCTCTCGATGCTAGGAATCACCCTAGACATCGTCCAAGAAAAACTTTTGAGACGGGGAGATCACAATCTCGAATAGCATGGGATCAAATTTATATACGCGCGCTCTAAGGGGTGCCCCCCTCTCGGTCCCAACCGGAAACACCCATGCCCCCTGACCGGATGACTGGCTTTAATCCAGGGCCATGGAACCATCATCACGGCCTCTCCTTTTGGTGTGTACCAGAAAAGCGGTTTGCAACTTACTAAACCATATTCCTTGCGGAAAACATGTGGTAGTACAGGGAAGGAAATGAGAGGAACTGGACCGATACGGTTTGACACTGAAGTCACATAGTCTGGCGTAAGACTGGCATGCTACGACACTGCCATCTCACCCATACTCATGCCAACACATGGCCTGTCATCCTCACATCAATTCACATATAGATCATCGAACTCACTTACCTCATTATCACATAAAATAACGTTCATCGATATGCTTCTCAATATGCCATAAAACTAACTAAATGCAAAACATGCCAAGACACTCATCATATCAAAAGTTCAAACATGCTTGCCTGGTTCAGAGTAGTCGGAACCTAGCTCGGTGAAGTTCGCGGCTCCGTCACCTCCTTCGGTATCTACGGTATAAAGAAAATATATGCGCTATCATAAATACCAAGGAGTGCACAGAAAGTATACCAAATATTTTTCAAATAAATATGATAAAAAACTAGACAAAATTCTAAAGAGAACAGAAAAAGAATCAATCAAAAATACTTTTCTGTTTAAAAGTTATGAGGGCTTTTGTCCAGGGACTCATCTGTAATGAAACAGAAGATTTCCAGGGGCTAGCTTATAAAAACAGAAAACGTTTCGGCAGAACTACGCCAGCCCAAAGAGAAAACGCATTTTGCCCGAAGGCGCTTCCAGAAAACGATTCAACCAGAGAGGGCAGAGAGGCTGACGGTGGGGTCCCACTCGTCAGGTTTGAACTTCAAAAAGGGGGGGGCGAAGCTCGTCGGCGCCCGAGAGCCGCGGTGGTCGCCGGCGGTGATCCACGGCGAGGCAGGGGGATCGGAGGGTACCTCCGTGCTCAGGGCGCCGTTCCGCGTCGGTTGGTGGTGGTGGTGGTCGCCGGCGAGTACCACGTCGACGGCGAGCTTTGCTCCGGCGGACGGCGGCTCCGGTGGTCGAGGGGCTCGTCGGAGAGGGCTGCAGAGGTCAAATTGAAGAGGGGGTTAGGCTCCTGGTAGCTAGAGAGGGTAACGGACGGGGTTTGGGCGCCGGAGATGGCCTCACCGGAGCGAATCGTGGTGGAGGCCGAGGCGGATCGGGGCGGCCGGAGTT
>NC_041382.1:54650148-54677930 GCF_002162155.2 Triticum dicoccoides
CGGCCCGTCGGCGGCAGGGAGCACGTTCCGTGCTTGCCGGGCCACGGCGACGGTGCCACGGGCGTGCGCTGGCACGGCAGGGACACGCGGAGAGCCAGGGGGTGTTGGGCGGCGTCGGGTGGCGTGGCGAGAGGGCTCGGGCCCTTGTTGGCCGCCACGGGAGGTGCAGCCACCGCAGAAGCTCCCAACGCCGGCGAGGCTCGCTGCTACCGACGCCAGGAATCGGCCAAGCGTGCGTGCGGGGTGCTGGCCAGGGAGAAGAGGCTGCGTGCAACGCGCCAGGGCGCACTGTGGCCGCGTGACCGAATCTGACGAAGGAAGAAAGATAACTGAATCTCTGAACTTTCTGAATTTGCAAAGGGATAGTGCAGTTCAGGTGTTCGACAGAATGTTTTTGGCCTCTGGAGATTTTTCCTTGAGCTGATTTTTGGTGGAGTGGCTTCTCATTGCTCAAGAAGGCTGCCTGAATTTTGGTGGAATTTTTGGAGGAGTGTAGATATGAATTTCATCAAATTTGGAAAATCTGGTCCAAACTTGCAGAGACTGAATCTTGAAAAATTTGAAAAGAGGAGGAGTGGATCAAGATGGTTCTGGGTTGTGGGTACAAAGGACTATCCAGGAGAGTTGGTTTGAGGTCAAAACTCAAATGAAAAAGAGTACTTGCTTTGAAAATCCCTCAGGCTCCAAATAATTTTCAGATTTGATTTGAGAGGAAAAATAATTAGAATAAAATCCAAAACTTGTTTGGATTAGTTGGGACAGAGAACTTAGGTTGATCACAAGGTGTAGGGGAGGTTTTGGAGGGGTTTTACCACATGGGCAAAAATGCCAAGTCATGGGTGGTTTTCAAGATATGAAAATCCCAAGTTTTTCATAGATTTCTTTTTAAAAGAAAAAGATTAAACTACAAAAATGAATTTGAGAGGGAACCAACAGAGAAGAAGTTTCAAAAGATTCAAACACCAAAGTTTGAAAGAAAAATAAAAAAAAAACTTGCCAAAGCAAAGGATGTTTTTTAAGAGGAAGGTTTTCTGAAAGAAAAAATTAAATGGCCTCTTTTCAAAGAAAACCACAAGGTTTTTGATAAAAACCAAATTAAAATTTTTGGAGTGTCACAACACCTACCCCCTTAGGAAAAATCTCGTCCCCGAGATTCCAGCTGATCCTTAAATAAGTGTGGATGCTCTGTCCGAAGAAAATCCTCGCTTTCCCAAGTTGCTTCACTGTCGGTGTGATTGCTCCACTGGACTTTGAAAAACTTGATGGTCTTCTGTCGGGTCCTCCTTTCAGACTCCTCTAATATTCTTACGGGACGTTCCCGATAACTGAGGTCTGGCTGCACGTCAATGTTTTCATGGGATACTTGTTTCTCTGGGTTGCTTACGCACTTCCTTAATTGAGAGACGTGGAACACGTCGTGAATGTCGGACAAGTCTTCGGGTAAGTCTAGCTGATAGGCTACGATGCCTCTTCGTGCCACTATGCAGAATGGTCCAATGAATCTTGGTGCTAACTTTCCTTTAATCTTAAACCGTTGCAATCCTCTCATAGGGGACACTCTCAGGTATACGAACTCACCGGGTTCAAAGCTGACACTTTGATGTTTCTGATCATAATAACTCTTCTGTCGACTTTGAGCGGTCTTAAGTCGGTCTCTGATTAGCTTGACCTTTTCCTCGGCTTCTCTGAGCATGTCTGGTCCGAAGATGCGGCTGTCTCCGGTCTCTGACCAATTTAACGGGGTACGACATCTTCGTCTGTATAAAGCCTCAAATGGTGCCATTTGTAGGCTGGCCTGGTAGCTATTGTTATACGCGAACTCGGCGTATGGCAGGCTTTCTTCCCAACTGGTTCCATATGTGAGGACACATGCTCTCAGCATGTCTTCTAAAATTTGGTTTACGCGTTCAGTCTGTCCATCAGTCTGTGGGTGGTATGCGGTACTGTAGGCTAGTTGGGTTCCCAGGGCCTATTGTAAATGCTCCCAAAATCTTGAGACGAACTGAGTGCCTCTGTCGGATATTATAGTCTTCGGGACACCGTGCAGACAAACTATACGGGAGAGATAAATCCTGGTAAGCCTCTGAGTGTTGTAGGTCGTCTTCACTGGAATAAAGTGTGCCACTTTGGTCAACCTGTCAGTGATGACCCATATGGCATCATTCCTGTGTCGTGACCGAGGTAGTCCGACAATAAAATCCATCCCTATTTCATCCCATTTCCACTTAGGTATTTTGTTTGGTTGCAGTAGTCCGGCTGGTCTCTGATGTTCAGCTTTTATGCGTTGACATGAGTCGCAACATGCAATGAAGGTGGCTATGTCCCTCTTCATACCGTGCCACCAAAATCTTTCCTGAATATCCTTATACATTTTGGTTCCTCCAGGGTGAATTGAATATGGAGTGGTGTGTGCTTCAGCTAAAATTTGCTGCTTAAGGTCTTCTATGTTTGGCACGCAGAGCCTTTCTCCGTACCATAATATTCCTTCATTGTCTATTACGAATTCCGAGGCCTTGCCCATACTCAACTTTCTTTTGATGCCTTCGATGCTGGTGTGACCGGGCTGAGCTTCTTTAATTTTCTCCACAAGGTTGGGTTGTATTTCCAAGTTTGATATGGTGCCTTCTGCTACCATTATCAAGTTGAGCTTGGCAAATTCTTGTTGGAATTCGGGCCTCAAGCTGTGCAGATTGTTTTCGTCGGAGCTAGGGTTCCAACTAAGGGCATCGGCCACTACATTTGCTTTCCCTGGATGATAATGGATACCAACATCATAATCTTTTACCAACTCCAACCAACGTCGTTGCCGTAAATTTAGTTCTGGCTGCGTGAAAATATATTTGAGACTTTTGTGATCCGTATATATTTCACATCGATTCCCGAGTAAGAAATGCCTCCATTCCTTGAGTGCATGAATAACTGCTGTCATTTCTAAGTCATGAGTGGGATAATTCTCCTCATGCTTGCAAAGTTACCTTGAAGCGTAGGCTACAACCTTGCCTTCCTACATCAATACGCATCCGAGACCCTTTCTGGACGCGTCACAATATACTTCAAAATTCTTGTGTATGTCGGGTACAATTAATACCGGTGCTGTCGTTAACTTCCGCTTTAGCTCTTGGAAACTTTTCTCGCAGGCTTCTGTCCATTCAAACTTCTTATATTTCTTGAGCAACTATGTCATAGGCTTGGCTATGGTGGAAAATCCTTCAATAAATCTGCGGTAATATCCTGCCATTCCCAAGAAACTCTGAATGTCCGTTACGCTGGCTGGTGACTTCCAGCCAAGTACGGCCTTGACTTTCTCTGGGTCCACTGCGATACCGTCTTGGGTCAGCACGTGGCCTAGAAAGCCTACTTGTCTTAGCCAAAATTCGCACTTGCTGAACTTGGCATACAATTGGTGTTTTCTTAGCTCTCCTAGCACAATCCTAAGATGTTCTGCGTGCTCTTCTGGTGTCTTGGAGTATACCAGAATATCGTCGATGAATACCACGACGAACTTGTCCATAAACTTCATAAATACTTTGTTCATGAGGTGAACAAAATATGCTGGGGCGTTAGTTAATCCAAATGGCATCACTGTGAACTCATACAGTCCATATCTGGAGGTGAAGGCTGTTTTGGGGATATCTTCCGTTCGTACCTTCAATTGATGGTATCCTAACCTTAAGTCAATTTTTGAGAATACCTTGGCCTGAGCGAGTTGATCAAACAAATCGTTTATCCTTGGCATCGGGTATTTGTTTTTGACTGTGACCATGTTAAGTGCTCGATAGTCAATACACAATCTCAGCGTTCCATCCTTCTTTTTGGCAAATAAAATTGGTGATCCCCAAGGTGAGGAGCTGGCTCGAATGTATCCCTTTTCCAGTAATTCCTTTATTTGCTTCTTCAACTCGATCAACTCGGATGGTGCCATTTGGTATGGTTTCTTGTATATGGGGGTGGTTCCTGGTGCTAGCTCAATGCGGAATTCTATTTCTCGGTCTGGTGGCATGCCTGGTAGCTCTTCAGGGAATACATCTGGAAATTCACAGACTACTGGAACCTTGTTTAGCTCAGAAACGTCCACCTTATTTAATCTCGGTTGCCGGGGTATTTTTCCTTCCTTGGCTGATACTCTTATTGTCTTCCCTTGGTGGTGTGTGAGAATTACGGTCCTGTTGAAGCAGTCGATAAAACCCTTATTGGTGGTTAGCCAATCCATTCCTAGGATGACATCCAGTCCTTTATTTTCCAACACAATAAGATTTGCGTGAAACTCCAATCCTTCGAACTCAATGACCACATTCTGACAATAATTCTGAGTAACTTGCTGAATCCCAGGGGACTTGATGATCATGGATTTCTCCAGGGGAAGCACGAAAAATTATTTTGCAAAGCAAAACTTTTCGAAATGAAAGAGTGAGAAGCTCCAGAATCAAACAAAACCATTGCAGGTATTGTGTTGACAGGAAACGTACCGAGTACGATATCCAGAGCATTTTGTGCCTCCTCTTTGGTTACGTGGTTCAGATGACTCTTCATGTGGTTATTGTTGGGATTGAAATTGTTTCGCTTGGGCGCGGAATTGTTGCCGTTGTTTGGCTTTGGGGTTGAATTCCTTGGCTTGGGGCACTGTTTGGCATAGTGCCCTTCTTCTCCACAAGCGTAACAAGTAACGCCGGGGCGATAGGTGAATGCTTTGTCTCTTGCATGATAATTCTTGATTGGGCGTGAGACGTTGGATGAGGATTTGTGTGTCCCACCCTTTTGAAAATCTGTCCTGCTTCGGTGATTGCGAGCATGGTTAGTCTGGTCCCTTTTTCGCTTGCGGATATCTTCCAGACTGCGTCTCTCATTTTCCAGAGTAATGGCTTTGTCCACCAGTGTTTTAAAATTAGGAAAAGTGTGCACGACCAGTTGGCATTTAAGCGCGGGCACCAGACCGTCAAGGAATTTCTCCATCTTCTTGATTTTAGTCATACGCTCTTCATTGGCGTAGCGGGACAATAGAGTAAATTGACTGTTGTAATCTGACACTGTCATGTTCTTTGTTTGAGGTCATCGAACTCTCTCTTCTTGATTTTCATAATACTCCTAGGAATGTGTGCACCACGGAAACCTTCCTTGAAATCATCCCAGGTTATGTCATTTTCGTTGGGATGCATGTGCAGAAAATTCTCCCACCACGATGCGGCTGCTCCTGTGAGATAGTGCGGAGCATATAATACCTTCTCGGGGTCTGAACATTTTGCAATAATTAATTTTCTCTCCATATCTCGAAGCCAGTCCTCGGCTTCAAGAGGCTTGTCAGTATGAGAAAATGTTTGAGGACGTGTCTTCTGTAGCTCAGATAACTTGGAATGCTGCTAATACTGTCCATGGTGATTTCCCATGTTGATGACTTGGTTCATCATTTCCTGATGTTGTTGCTGACTCTGCTCATAAAGGCGGCACATTTGTGAAAGTGCCGATTCACTGCCCTGTTGGCTTGACTGTCCCTGAGTGAACTCGTTGCTGGGTTGTGCATCATAAATTTCCTCTGGTGGAGTTGGCATGGAGCGAGTCCAAGGACGAGACATTTTTCACTCTGGGGAAATGTTTTTTGTAAAACTTATAAGAAAAGTCGAAAGAGTCGCAAAAACAAATCCATAAATGCATAAAGCTGGCAAATAGAATTAAATAACTCAGCTTACTTAAGAAAAACAAATCGACTTGCGCACGGAGAAGGACTGCTCATTACATATCTTACACGCGGGCGGTAATTATACAATACATCACTTAGGATATGCGTACATAATCCTGACATGTTATTTAGGCTAGTGCACTTCTCCAGATCCTACATGATGCGCAAACAGGCTACTTCTCACAACCTATGTACATATCTTACAAAGCGGTACATTACATGGCAGCTAGGCGTACTCAGGCAGAAATGTTGACGACCTCCTTTGCCCTGCCGAGGGCGAGGCGTAGTGAGGTTGGGGACTCGACTTCCTCCTCGCTAATGGGCTCCATACGTGTAGTGTTGCGTAGAGTGGACGGAGCAGTTGCCAGGGGCGGAGCAACACGTACAGGAGTGGGCGCGAAGGGTGGTGCAGTGCGTGCTGAAGTGGGTGCAATGACTTGGTTGAATTCTTCGGTAGAAGGCAGGCGACGAGTAGGCGTAAAAGATGCTGATGACGAGACAAAAGTCAGTGGCGGTGCGATGGGTAGGAGCTCCCTCCTGTTGGCAGCACAGCCATGAACTGAGTCCATGCGGGTAGCTACAAAGTCATCCACCAGGTTGTCGAAGGCTGCCTCCAGGGCTCGGAGATACTCAATGAGCATCTCAAAAGCCTCGTCTCGTTCTCCTCTGGGGCAGGAGTATGCGTAGTGACAGGTGTAAGGCACATGGCACGGAAGATAACGGTAACGACGAGTCTTCATCACGGGAAGGACATCCCTGAGACGAGCTATCGCCTCACGGGCTGCCATCTACATAGCATGCCTCTCCGTAGGCATGGCTCTTCCCACGAACTGGAAGCGGCGTAACTCACCACGCCCTCCCTTGAACTGCACCGCGGCCTGGTGCATGGTCAGACTGTCGTTGACTCGGTGCTGGCAGAGTGTGAAGACTGGGCGCACGGATGGCCCCATCGCGACCTGAACGATGAAAGAAAGAATCTTGACGAACCCATCAGGCACGTTGGCGAAGGTCTGAGACTCGCAGCTGTTGTCGGCCATCTACAAAAGTAGGCAAAAATTCTGCAGGGTCAGATCATAAATTTATGCTGACTGACAGAAAATGACTACAATTGCAAAAATATAATTTAGCTCTATCATGCTAATAACCAATTAGCGATCGCACCTAGTGGCTTCCTACAGTCAGCCTGGCTCTGGTACCAAGCTTGTCACGACCGGTTTTCCAGTAAAAATATTTATTGAGAAACCAATCTTTTGAGTCCAGTATGAGAGAAATCCTCCTCACTGGTAGACAAATTCTTGATACAATAAGCCAGTAGCATAAAATATATTACAGGGTCGAACTACGGTTGCTCAACCAAATTATTACAAGCACGCCAATAATTATACATAATGGCGGACATGACACAGTGGTGTGGAGGCATACTACTGACTCGAGGATAGGGCGGTGGTGGAAAAACACAGCGGGGAGAGAAATACAAGACTCTAAGTCTGGCATCTCATCGAGCGTCGAGGTGAGGCTCGATGAATTTATTTGGTAGCGGAAGCGGATGTAAAACAGTGACCAAATCCAGGGTCGCACGAGACTGACTGGGACTCCTCAAGGTGTCAGACTCGCTATCAAACTCTTCATCCATGAGATCGCCTTCGTCAGCATCTGGCCAAATCAACAAGCCAGTGAGTACTTTGAAAGTACTCGCAAGACAGTTCGGACGTAAGATATAACAAATGCATGCATGGATGCATCATGAATAATTCACCAATGTACATTTCAAAAATTAGCATAAGAAGGTAAGTAAAAAGGGAAACGGCGGTAGTCCGCCTGAAATCCCAACAGAACATAAATAACTACCGATCGGGTGTCTGAAGCGACACCTCGAAAGGTGAACAAATAAATATAAGGAAATGATGCCACAGTCGGGCGTCTTAGCGACACCACATAAAGGGCAAAAAAGAAATACCACAGACGGATGTCGGGGCGACATCACAGAAAGGGCTTTAAAAGAAATGCCACAGTCGGACGTCGGGGCGACATCACAGAAAGGGCTTGAAAAGAAATGCCACAGTCGGACATCGGGGCGACATCACAGAAAGGGCTTGGAAAGAAATGCCACAGTTGGACGTCGGGGCGACATCACAGAAAGGGCTTGAAAAGAAATGCCACAGTCGGACATCGGGGCGACATCACAGAAAGGGCTTTTATAGAAAAGTAAAATACAACAATGCCACAGTCGGATGTCTGAGCGACATCGCAGAAAGGGCTTTTATTCACAGGTAAATAATACTCATAATAAACATTTAATTCATAAGAATAAATGGGTTAGTCCATCCACAGGGATAATCATTTAACCGGAGTTAGCATTCGAGCGAATCACCGGAGTCTCTGCCATCAAAACTGACATTTGATTAGGATAAGATAATATCGACCTGGGACAGGGAATAGATGATTTGGAGGAATATATGACTCTGCAGAGTTTGTACAAAATTTTTCCGACAGCCAACGGATTTCCGTAGTCACGAAGGACTAGTTCCGTTTACGGTATTTCGGAAGAAAACACAGCTAACCAGTACACACCCATCCTACCTCTCGATGCTAGGAATCACCCTAGACATCGTCCAAGAAAAACTTTTGAGACGGGGAGATCACAATCTCGAATAGCATGGGATCAAATTTATATACGCGCGCTCTAAGGGGTGCCCCCCTCTCGGTCCCAACCGGAAACACCCATGCCCCCTGACCGGATGACTGGCTTTAATCCAGGGCCATGGAACCATCATCACGGCCTCTCCTTTTGGTGTGTACCAGAAAAGCGGTTTGCAACTTACTAAACCATATTCCTTGCGGAAAACATGTGGTAGTACAGGGAAGGAAATGAGAGGAACTGGACCGATACGGTTTGACACTGAAGTCACATAGTCTGGCGTAAGACTGGCATGCTACGACACTGCCATCTCACCCATACTCATGCCAACACATGGCCCTTCATCCTCACATCCATTCACATATGGATCATCGAACTCACTTACCTCATTATCACATAAAATAACGTTCATCGATATGCTTCTCAATATGCCATAAAACTAACTAAATGCAAAACATGCCAAGACACTCATCATATCAAAAGTTCAAACATGCTTGCCTGGTTCAGAGTAGTCGGAACCTAGCTCGGTGAAGTTCGCGGCTCCGTCACCTCCTTCGGTATCTACGGTATAAAGAAAATATATGCGCTATCGTAAATACCAAGGAGTGCACAGAAAGTATACCAAATACTTTTCAAATAAATATGATAAAAAACTAGACAAAATTTTAAAGAGAACAGAAAAGGAATCAATCAAAAATACTTTTCTGTTTAAAAGTTATAAGGGCTTTTGTCCAGGGACTCATCTGTAATGAATCAGAAGATTTCCAGGGGCTAGCTTATAAAAACAGAAAACGTTTCGGCAGAACTACGCCAGCCCAAAGAGAAAACGCATTTTGCCCGAAGGCGCTTCCAGAAAACGATTCAACCAGAGAGGGCAGAGAGGCTGACGGTGGGGTCCCACTCGTCAGGTTTGAACTTCAAAAAGGGGGGGCGAAGCTCGTCGGCGCCCGAGAGCTGCGGTGGTCGCCGGCGGCGATCCACGGCGAGGCAGGGGGGTCGGAGGGTACCTCCATGCTCAGGGCGCCGTTCCGCGTCGGTTGGTGGTGGTGGTGGTCGCCGGCGAGTACCACGTCGACGGCGAGCTTTGCTCCGGCGGACGGCGGCTCCGGTGGTCGAGGGGCTCGTCGGAGAGGGCTGCAGAGGTCAAATTGAAGAGGGGGTTAGGCTCCTGGTAGCTAGAGAGGGTAACGGACGGGGTTTGGGCGCCGGAGATGGCCTCACCGGAGCGAATCGTGGTGGAGGCCGAGGCAGATCGGGGCGGCCGGAGTTGGGGGGGGAGACCTCCTCGGGGTCCCCCTAGTGGCCTGGCGTGGCGTTGGTGAGGAGTGGGGATGAGGCGTGTAGGAGGGTGAGCTCGGGGGCCCTTTTTATAGGCGGCCCGAGGCGGTTGCCGTGAACGGGGATCTCCGGCGAGTGATTACGGCGGTGCCGGGGATGTGCAGTGGGATTAGGGGCTTGGGCATCGTCGTTGAGGTCCACCGGTCCCATTTAGGCGCTAAACGGGCTGGGACTTGGTGCTATGGGTGAGCTCGACGGAACGGGGGTGGCGCGGCCCGTCGGCGGCAGGGAGCACGTTCCGTGCTTGCCGGGCCACGGCGACGGTGCCACGGGCGTGCGCTGGCACGGCAGGGACACGCGGAGAGCCAGGGGGTGTTGGGCGGCGTCGGGTGGCGTGGCGAGAGGGCTCGGGCCCTTGTTGGCCGCCACGGGAGGTGCAGCCACCGCAGAAGCTCCCAACGCCGGCGAGGCTCGCTGCTACCGACGCCAGGAATCGGCCAAGCGTGCGTGCGGGGTGCTGGCCAGGGAGAAGAGGCTGCGTGCAACGCGCCAGGGCGCACTGTGGCCGCGTGACCGAATCTGACGAAGGAAGAAAGATAACTGAATCTCTGAACTTTCTGAATTTGCAAAGGGATAGTGCAGTTCAGGTGTTCGACAGAATGTTTTTGGCCTCTGGAGATTTTTCCTTGAGCTGATTTTTGGTGGAGTGGCTTCTCATTGCTCAAGAAGGCTGCCTGAATTTTGGTGGAATTTTTGGAGGAGTGTAGATATGAATTTCATCAAATTTGGCAAATCTGGTCCAAACTTGCAGAGACTGAATCTTGAAAAATTTGAAAAGAGGAGGAGTGGATCAAGATGGTTCTGGGTTGTGGGTACAAAGGACTATCCAGGAGAGTTGGTTTGAGGTCAAAACTCAAATGAAAAAGAGTACTTGCTTTGAAAATCCCTCAGGCTCCAAATAATTTTCAGATTTGATTTGAGATGAAAAATAATTAGAATAAAATTCAAAACTTGTTTGGATTAGTTGGGACAGAGAACTTAGGTTGATCACAAGGTGTAGGGGAGGTTTTGGAGGGGTTTTACCACATGGGCAAAAATGCCAAGTCATGGGTGGTTTTCAAGATATGAAAATCCCAAGTTTTTCATAGATTTCTTTTTAAAAGAAAAAGATTAAACTCCAAAAATGAATTTGAGAGGGAACCAACAGAGAAGAAGTTTCAAAAGATTCAAACACCAAAGTTTGAAAGAAAAATAAAAAAAATCCTTGCCAAAGCAAAGGATGTTTTTTAAGAGGAAGGTTTTCTGAAAGAAAAAAAATTAAATGGCCTCTTTTCAAAGAAAACCACAAGGTTTTTGATAAAAACCAAATTAAAATTTTTGGAGTGTCACAGCAAAAGGAAGAGACCACGTTAGATGTGATTCCTCTCTCAAATTATCGATCTCTCCGAAACCTCTCTCTTCTTCACATCATGCAGCTGCCGCAGACTCCCATCAAAATTTGCTATAGGCTGGAGCCACTATGGCCATGGGCAGCGCATCCTCCTCCGCCTCTTCTCTCTTCCATCCTCTAATCTATTTTCTAGAGTTCAACACATCATGTACGGCTGTGTTGCGTACTTACGTTTCCAGTCGAGTTGGGTATCGTGATTAGGAAGGACTGCGCCAAGATTGGGGAGCGGGATGGAATAAATTGGATTCTTGTTTCCTTCCTTTTGGCATGAATTTCGTTGGCTGACGGGGCTTTATTAGGAGCTATAATTATCATGTCATTTTTAGGACTGCGCCAAGTGGAGCAGGATGAAATAGATTGGGCTCTTGTTTCCTTCTTTTTGCCATGAATTTCGTTGGCTGATAGGGCTTTATTAGGAGCTATAATTATCATGCCTTTTTTAGGACTGCGCCAAGGGGAGCAGGATGGAATAGATTAGGTTCTTGTTTCCTTTTTTTGCCATGAATTTCGTTGGATGATGGGAATTTATTAGGAAATATAATTATCATGCCTTCATATAAAAAAGAAAGACATCAATGAATGTTACGTACGTCTCTCAAAAAAAACATCAATGAATGTTACGTGCAAATCTAAAAAAAGAAGAATGTTACGTGCATGTGGGCAGGTTACTGGGCCGTTCCTTTTTTCCATAACGGTTAAACTAATTGCAAGAAAAAGATAGACCGCACCGGTGAAAAAACTAAAGATAAATCGCTAATAGGATTTGTCTACACGTGTTTTTTTCAGATTGACATGGGAAAATTTCAGCAGATCTATACCGTTATAATTCGGTCCCACAAGATTAATGGCTCCTAATTACTGATTAATGTGGGAATTTCTTGGAAGTGCCTAATTAGTATAGGTATATATATATATATATATATATATATATATATATATATATATATATATTCTGTTACTAGTAACAGAATAATATTCTGTTACCCCGCGACCTATATAGGAGCGATCGGACTCGAATCAACAAAACTACGAAAAAGCAAACCCAATCCTTCCCGGGCCAAAGGAAAAAGAAAAAAAGCCCCACACCCCCACCCCACTGTTGGGGAACATAGCATAAATTCAAAATTTTCCTACGTGTCACCAAGATCTATCTATGGAGTCATCTAGCAACGAGGGAGGAGTGGATCTACATACCCTTGTAGATCGCCCGCGGAAGCGTTCAAGAGAACGGGGTTGATGGAGTCGTACTCGTCGTGATCCAAATCACCGATGATCCTAGCGCCGAACGGATGGCACCTTCGCGTTCAACACACGTACGGAGCAGCGACGTCTCCTCCTTCTTGATCCAGCAAGGGGGCAGGAGAGGTTGGTGGAGATCCAGCAGCACGACGGCGTGGTGGTGGAAGTAGCGGGATTCCAACAGGGCTTCGCCAAGCGCTGCGGGAGGAGGGAGATGTGTCATGGGAGGGAGAGAGAGGCGTCAGGGCTTAGGTATGGCTGCCCTCCCTTCCCCCCGCTATATATAGGGCCAAGGGAGAGGGGGGGCACAGCCTTGGCCCTTCCTCCAAGGAAGGGTGCGGCCAGGGAGGAGTCCATCCTCCCCAAGGCACCTCGGAGGTGCCTTCCCCCTTTAGGACTCTTCCTTTCCCTTATCTCTTGGCGCATGGGCCTCTTGGGGCTGGTGCCCTTGGCCCATACAGGCCAAGGCGCACCCCCTATAGCCCATGTGGCCCCCGGGGGCAGGTGGCCCCACCCGGTGGACCCCCGAGACCATTCCGGTGGTCCCGGTACAATACCGGTGACCCCGAAACTTGTCCCGATAGCCGAAATAGCACTTCCTATATATAATTCTTTACCTCCGGACCATTCCGGAACTCCTTGTGACGTCCGAGATCTCATCCGGGACTCCGAACAACTTTCGGGTTACCGCATACTAATATCTCTATAACCCTAGCGTCACCGAACCTTAAGTGTGTAGACCCTACGGGATCGGGAGACATGCAGACATAACCGAGATGACTCTCCGGTCAATAACCAACAGTGAGATCTGGATACCCATGTTGGCTCCCACATATTCCACGATGATCTCATCGGATTAACCACGATGTCAAGGACTTAATCAATCCCGTATACAATTCCCTTTGTTTAGCCGTACGATACTTGCCCGAGATTCGATCGTCGGTATCCTGATACCTTGTTCAATCTCGTTACCGGCAAGTCTCTTTACTTGTTTCGTAACACATCATCCCGTGATCAACTCCTTGATCACATTGTGCACATTATGATGATGTCCTACTGAGTGGGCCCAGAGATACCTTTCCGTTTACATGGAGTGACAAATCCCAGTCTCGATTCGTGCCAACCCAACAGACACTTTCGGAGATACCTGTAGTGTACCTTTATAGCCACCCAGTTACGTTGTGACGTTTGGCACACCCAAAGCACTCCTACGGTATCCGGGAGTTGCACAATCTCATGGTCTAAGGAAATGATACTTGACATTAGAAAAGCTTTAGCATACGAACTACATGATCTTGTGCTAGGCTTAGGATTGGGTCTTTGTCCATCACATCATTCTCCTAATGATGTGATCCTGTTATCAATGACATCCAATGTCCATGGTCAGGAAACCGTAACCATCTATTGATCAACGAGCTAGTCAACTAGAGGATTACTAGGGACATGGTGTTGTCTATGTATCCACACATCTATCTGAGTTTCCTATCAATACAATTCTAGCATGGATAATAAACGATTATCATGAACAAGGAAATATAATAATAACTGATTTATTATTGCCTCTAGGGCATATTTCCAACAGTCTCCCACTTGCACTAGAGTCAATAATCCAGTTCACATCGATATGTGATTAACACTCAAGGTCACATCCCCATGTGACTAACACCGAAAGAGTTTACTAGAGTCAATAATCTAGTTCAAATTACCATGTGATTAACACTCGATGAGTTCTGGGTTTGAACATGTTATGCTTGTGAGAGATGTTATAGTCAACGGGTCTGAATCTTTCAGATCCGTATGTACTTCGCAAATCTCTATGTCATCTTGTAGATGCAGCTACTACGCTATATTTGGAGCCATTTCAAATAACAGTTCTACTTGGAGCTATTCTAAATTGTTGCTCCATTATACGTATCTGGTATCTCTACTCAGATCTATCCGGATAGGTGTTAAGCTTGCATCAACGTAACTCTTTATGTCGAACTCTTTATCACCTCCATAACCGAGAAACATATCCTTATTCCTCTAAGGATAATTTAGACCGCTATCTGGTGATCTACTCCTAGATTACCTTTGTACCCTCTTGCCAGATATGTGGCAAGGCACACATCAGGTGCGGTACTCAGCATGGCATACCGTATAGAGCCTATGACAAAAGCATAGGGGACGACCTTCGTCCTTCCTCTTTCTTCTGCCGTGGTCGAGCTTTAAGTCTTAACTTCATACCTTACAACTCAGGCAAGAACTCCTTCTTTGATTGGTCCATCTTGAACACCTTCAAGATCATGTCAAGGTATGTGCTCATTTGAAAGTGCCATTAAGAATTTTGATCTATCCTTATAGATCTTGATGCTCAATGTTCAAGTAGCTTGATCCAGGCTTTCCATTGAAAAACACTTTCCAAATAACCCTATATGCTTTCCAGAAATTCTACATCATTTCTGATCCATAATATGTCAACAACATATACTCATCAGAAATTCTATAGTGCTCCCACTCACTTCTTTGGAAATACAAGTTTCTCATAAACTTTGTATAAACCCAAAATCTTTGATCACCTCATCAAAGCGTACATTCCAACTCCGAGATGCTTACTCCAGTCCTTGGAAGGATTGCTGGAGCTTTGCATACTTATTAGCATCTTTCAGGACTGACAAAACCTTCCGGTTGTATCACATACAACCTTTCCTCAAGAAAATCATCGAGGAAACAATGTTTTTGACATCCTATCTGCAAGATTTCATAAATAATGCAGTAATCGCTAATATAATTCCAACAGACTCTTAGCATCGCTACGACTGAGAAAGTCTCATCGTAGTCAACTCCTTGAACTTGTCGGAAACATCTTAACAACAAGTCGAGCTTTCTTAATGGTGACATTTACCATCATTGTCCGTCTTCCTTTTAAAAACCATATGTACCTAACAGCCTTACGACCATCAAGTAATTCTCCCAAAGTCTACACTTTGTTTTCATATATGGATCCTCTCTCGGATTATATGGCCTCGAGCCATTTATCGGAATCCGAGCCCACCATCGCTTCTCCATGGCTCGTAGGTTCATTGTTGTCTAGCAACATGACTTCCAAGACAGGATTACGTACCACTCTGAAGTAGTACGCATCCTTGTCATCCCACGAGGTTTGGGAGTGACTTGATCTGAAGTTTCATCATCACTATCATAAGCTTCCACTTCAATTGGTGTAGGCGCCACGGGAACAACTTCCTGTGCCCTGCCACACACTAGCTGAAGAGACGGTTCAATAACCTCATCAAGTATCCACCACCCTCCCACTCAATTCTTTCGAGAGAAACTTTTCCTCGAGAAAGGACCCGATTCAGGAAACAATCCCTTATTGCTTTCGGATCTGAGACAGGAGGTATACCCAACTGTTTTGGGTGTCCTATGAAGATGCATTTATCCGCTTTGGGTTCGAGCTTATCAGCCTGAAACTTTTCACATAAGCGTCGCAGCCCCAAACTTTTAAGAAATGATAGCTTAGGTTTCCCTAAACCATAGTTCATACGGTGTCATCTCATCGGAATTACGTGGTTCCCCTTTTAAAGTGAATGTGGTTGTCTCTAATGCCTAACCCATAAACTATTGTGGTAATTCGATAAGAGACATCATGGTATGCATCATATCCAATAGGGTGCAGTTATGATGTTCGGACACACCATCACACTATGGTGTTCCAGGATGTATTAGTTGTGAAACAATTTCCACAATGTCTTAATTCTATGCCAAACTCGTAATTCAGATATTCATCTCTATGATCATATCATAGATATTTTATCCTCTTGTCACGACGATCTTTCAACTTCACCCTGAAATTACTTGAACCTTTCAATAATTCAGACTCGTGATTCATCAACTAAATATACTCAACATCTACTCAAATCATCTGTGAAGTAAGAACATAACGATATCCACTACATGCCTCAGCACTCATTGGACTGCACACATCAAAATGTATTACTTCCAACAAGTTGCTTTCTAGTTCCATTTTACTGAAAACGAGGCTTTCATTCATCTTGCCCATGTGGTATGATTTGCATGTCTCAAGTGATTCAAAATCAAGTGAGTCCAAACGGTCCATTTGCATGGAGTTTCTTCATGCATATACACCAATAGACATGGTTCGCATGCCTCAAACTTTTCAAAAACGAGTGAGCCCAAAGATCCATCAACATGGAGCTTCTTCATGGGTTTTATACCGATATGACTTACGTGGCAGTGCCACAAGTAGGTGGTACTATCATTACTATCTTATATCTTTTGGCATGAACATGTGTATCACTATGATCGAGATTCAATGAACCATTCATTTTAGGTGCAAGACCATTGAAGGTATTATTCAAATAAACAGAGTAACCGTTATTCTCCTTAAATGAATAACCGTATTGCGATAGACATAATCCAATCATGTCTATGCTCAACGCAAACACCAATCTCGATGGTAGAGGGAGCGTGCGATGCTTGATCATATCAACATTGGAAACACTTCCAACACATATCGTCAGCTCACCTTTAGCTAGTCTCCGTTTATTCCGTAGCTTTTATTTCGAGTTACTAACACTTAGCAACCGAACCGGTATCTAATACCCTGGTGCTAATAGGAGTACTAGTAAAGTACACATCAACACAATGTATATCCAATATACTTCTATCGACCTTGCCAGCCTTCTCATCTACCAAGTATCTAGGGTAATTCTGCTCCAGTGGCTGTTCCCCTTATTACAGAAGCACTTAGTCTCGGGTTTGGGTTCAACCTTGGGTTTCTTCACTAGAGCAGCAGCTGAATTCCCGTTTCATGAAGTATCCCTTCGTGCCCTTGCCCTTCTTGAAACTAGTGGTTTCACCAACCATCAACAATTGATGCTCCTTCTTGATTTCTACTTTTGTGGTGTCAAACATCGCGAATATCTCAAGGATCATCATATATGTCTCTGATATATTATAGTTCATCACGAAGCTCTAGCAGTTTGGTGGTAATGACTTCGGAGAAACATCACTATCTCATCTGGAAGATCAACTCCCACTCGATTCAAATGATTGTTGTACTCAGACAATCTGAGCACAAGCTCAACAATTGAGCCTCTCTCCCTTAGTTTGCAGGCTAAGAAAATCGTCGGAGGTCTTATACCTCTTGACGTGGGCACGAGCCTGAAATCCCAATTTCAGCCCTCGAAACATCTCATATGTTTCGCGACGTTTTAACACGTCTTCGGTGCCTCAACTCTAAACCGTTTAACTGAACTATCACGTAGTTATCAAAATTTGTATGTCAGATGTTCCCAACATCTACAGACGACGTTCGAGGTTCAGCACACTGAGCGGTGCATTAAGGACATAAGCCTTCTATGAAGCAATGAGGACAATCCTCAGTTTACGGACCTAGTCCACATAATTGCTACTATCATCTTTCAACTAAATTTTCTCTAGGAACATATCCAAACAGTAGAACTGAAGCGCGAGCTACGACATAATTTGCGAAGACCTTTTGACTATGTTCAGGATAATTAAGTTCATCTTATGAACTCCCACTCAGATAGATATCCCTCTAGTCATCTAAGTGATTACATGATCCGAGTCAACTAGGTCGTGTCCGATCATCACGTGAGACGAACTAGTCAACATCGGTGAACATCTTCATGTTGATCGTATCTTCTATACGACTCATGTTCGACCTTTCGGTCTCTTGTGTTCCGAGGCCATGTCTGTACATGCTAGGCTCGTCAAGTCAACCTAAGTGTTTCGCGTGTGTAAATCTGTCTTACACCCGTTGTAGGTGAATGTTAGAATCTAACACCCGATCATCACGTGGTGCTTCGAAACAACAAACTGTCGCAATGGTGCACAGATAGGGGGAACACTTTCTTGAAATTATTATGACGGATCATCTTATTTACTACCGTCGTTCTAAGTAAACAAGATGCATAAACATGATAAACATCACATGCAATCAAATAGTTACATGATATGGCCATCATCGCTTTGCTCCTCTTGATCTCCATCTTCGGGGCTCCATGATCATCATCGTCACCGGCATGACACCATGATCTCCATCATCATGATCTCTATCATCATGTCTTCATGAAGTTGTCTCGCCAACTATTACTTCTACTACTACAGCTAACGGTTAGCAATAAACTAAAGTAATTACATGACGTTTATGTTGACACGCAGGTCATAAATAAATAAAGACAACTCCTATGGCTCCTGCCGGTTGTCATACTCATCGACATGCAAGTCGTGATTCCTATTACAAGAAAATGATCAATCTCATACATCACATATCATTCATCACATTCTTCTTGGCCATATCACATCACATAGCATACCCTGCAAAAACAAGTTAGATGTCCTCTAATTGTTGTTTGCATGTTTTACGTGGCTGCTATGGGTTTCTAGCAAGAACGTTTCTTACCTACGCAAAAACCACAACGTGATATGCCAATTGCTATTTACCCTTCATAAGGACCCTTTTCATCGAATCCGATCCGACTAAAGTGGGAGAGACAGACACCCGCTAGCCACCTTATGCAACTAGTGCATGTCAGTCGGTGGAACCAGTCTCACATAAGAGTACGTGTAAGGTCGGTCCGGGCCGCTTCATCCCACAATGCCGCCGAATCAAGATTGGACTAGTAACGGTAAGCATATTGAACAAAATCAACGCCCACAACTACTTTGTGTTCTACTCGTGCATAGAAACTACGCATAGACCTAGCTCATGATGCCACTGTTGGGGAACGTAGCATAAATTCAAAATTTTCCTACGTGTCACTAAGGTCTATCTCTAGAGTCATCTAGCAACGAGGGAGGAGTGGATCTACATACCCTTGTAGATCGCGCGCGGAAGCGTTCAAGAGAACGGGGTTGATGGAGTCGTACTCGTCGTGATCCAAATCACCGATGATCCTAGCGCCGAACGGACGGCACCTCCGCGTTCAACACACGTACGGAGCAGCAATGTCTCCTCCTTCTTGATCCAGCAAGGGGGGAGGAGAGGTTGATGGAGATCCAGCAGCACGACGGCGTGGTGGTGGAAGTAGCGGGATTCCAACAGGGCTTCGCCAAGCGCTGCGGGAGGAGGGAGATGTGTCATGGGAGGGAGAGAGAGGCGACAGGGCTTACGTATGGCTGCCCTCCCTTCCCCCCACTATATATAGGGCCAAGGGAGAGGGGGGGTGCAGCCTTGGCCCTTCCTCCAAGGAAGGGTGCGGCCAGGGAGGAGTCCATCCTCCCCAAGGCACCTCGGAGGTGCCTTCCCCCTTTAGGACTCTTCCTTTCCCTTATCTCTTGGCGCATGGGCCTCTTGGGGCTGGTGCCCTTGGCCCATACAGGCCAAGGCGCACCCCCTACAGCCCATGTGGCCCCCGGGGGCAGGTGGCCCCACCCGGTGGACCCCCGGGACCCTTCGGGTGGTCCTGGTACAATACCGGTGACCCCGAAACTTGTCCCGGTAGCCGAAATAGCACTTCCTATATATAATTCTTTACCTCCGGACCATTCCAGAACTCCTCGTGACGTCCGGGATCTCATCCGGGACTCCGAACAACTTTCGGGTTACCGCATACTAATATCTCTATAACCCTAGTGTCACCGAACCTTAAGTGTGTAGACCCTACGGGTTCGGGAGACATGCAGACATGACCGAGATGACTCTCCGTCCAATAACCAACAGCGGGATATGGATACCCATGTTGGCTCCCACATGTTCCACGATGATCTCATCGGATGAACCATGATGTCAAGGACTTAATCAATCCCGTATACAATTCCCTTTGTCTAGCGATACGATACTTGCCCGAGACTCGATCGTCGGTATCCCGATACCTTGTTCAATCTCGTTACCAGCAAGTCTCTTTACTCGTTTCGTAACACATCATCCCGTGATCAAATCCTTGATCACATTGTGCACATTATGATGATGTCCTACCGAGTGGGCCCAGAGATACCTTTCCATTTACACGGAGTGACAAATCCAAGTCTCGATTCGTGCCAACCCAACAGACACTTTCGGAGATACCTGTAGTGTACCTTTATAGCCACCCAGTTACGTTGTGACGTTTGGCACACCCAAAGCACTCCTACGGTATCCGGGAGTTGCACAATCTCATGGTCTAAGGAAATGATACTTGACATTAGAAAAGCTTTAGCATACGAACTACATGATCTTGTGCTAGGCTTAGGATTGGGTCTTTATCCATCACATCATTCTCCTAATGATGTGATCCCGTTATCAATGACATCCAATGTCCATGGTCAGGAAACCGTAACCATCTATTGATCAACGAGCTAGTCAACTAGAGGCTTACTAGGGACATGGTGTTGTCTATGTATGCACACATGTATCTGAGTTTTCTATCAATACAATTCTAGCATGGATAATAAACGATTATCATGAACAAGGAAATATAATAATAACTAATTTATTATCGCCTCTAGGTCATATTTCCAACACCCACTGCCCCGTCACCATCCAGACCCCGATCCCCGCTCCCAGCGCGCCGCCGCCGCCTGGCTCCCTCCCCAAGCGCGCCGCCGCCGCCTGGCTCCCTCCCCCAGCGCACCGCCGACCGGCCCCTCCCCCAGCGTGCCGGCGTCCGGCCCCTCCCCTAGTGCACCGCTGACCGGCCCCTCCCCCAGCGAGCCGCCGACTGCTCGATCTTCCTCCATCCGCGACCCTTCTGCCGTCCGTCTGCGACCCTTCTCCTTGTCCGGCCGCTCCCTTCACTCCCTCCACCATGCTCCGCCTGCTGTGTACCACCATCGAGCGCGTAGGCCGCCCATGCCAACAAGCCACCATGCTCACCACCAAACAGGCCCCTGCTGGATCCCCACCGCCGGGTAGCCTGACCAGCATCGGGTGGTCACCTCGTCCTAGATCTAGGTGGTGGTCACGGCCAGGATACAGCTAGCTCACGGGAGGGGTCGCCGGTTTTGTGAAGTTCAAGTTTCAAAGTTCTTCAAGTCCAGTGAAAAATTATGTAAGTTTGGTGCGTGTGCTGCTGCAAATCTGAACTTATTGTCCACGCATACTAGTACTGATGAATATCGAGTTGATGAAAATGTACTGATGAATATTGAAGTCTCAGCATGTGCTGCCCTGATCTATTATATAACTCATCTCAGCGTGTACAAGCCAACCTGCATGTTAAAGATCAAACCATAGGACCACATGATTTTGGTTTTCTTGTAAAATGGTAGTTGTAATGACAGGCAGAACAACACCAAATTGCCCATATTTATTATCAGGTCCACAAGTGTATTTTCATCTGATTATCTTGTTGTAATTCGAGCGTAACATACTATCATAATATATGTACCAATTTTCATTTAGCTTCAAACTTGAATACAGTAGTACAGAAATGTCCTTCAGTCAGCTCGTCATACTTAATGGGAAATACAACAACCACATCAACACTTGCGAAAACAAGTCATTTGACACTTCATTTGATCTTCGAAATGCACAGCAAAGGCCAGTAAACCATAGTGAAAGCTAAATAACTTTTTTGGAACTGAACCTAGTCTTTACATCTCATCCAGATAGAGATCATAGAACAAGTAATCACTCCTATAGAAGATCATCCAGCCTCTAGGGATTAATTAGTTCTCAAAATTCATGTTGAACAAGCACGAATTCTCAGTCCTACCTTATATTTGAGCAATCAATATGTACAACAATTGTTAACCAGCGCTGCAATTGTAAGTGATGTCCCACTAAGAAGTTGCTCAAATAAAAATGTGTTATCTGATCCCTTCCTAATTTTGCTACTTGAATGCATTTTATTTTGTGATTTCCAGTCCTTTTTAAGATTCAGGTGATTTTCTGCCATGGGAAGAAATGCTGAAATATCATCATCGTAACGAACTATCATCTATTTTATTTCCTGAAACACAAACTAAGCTGTGCTAGTTCAATATGTGAATTCTCATCGGTACATGGCTTCCTCCGTCACGTGATCAATGATAGGAGCTCGTCGATTATGGAGGATGTAGAGTTCCACTACCATTTGCAGCTCCAGCCGCGGTCCGGATCATACTGAGGCTCTGGACCCTCCCTCATAAACTCACCTCGAGGATATCTATTTTATTTCCTGAAACACAAACTAGGTGTGCCAGTTTATTATGTGAACTATCTTCAGTTTGTGAAAAACACATATGACAGTACTTTGTGAGTGTGTGTGTGCAAAATAAAACCGAGTGTTTTTATTGTACAACGGTTTTGCACCAAAAGGTTATTATGATGTGGGTGGCTACTGTTGTAGTTTTTTAGAATGATGAACCCACATTGATGTAGGCGCTCATGAGTAGAGGCAGCCAGGTAGACGCACCGATGAGCATGGCGTTCACCGCCGGCACACTATCCGTTCACGGTCGATAGACGAGGCTGTTCAATGACACAACGACGAGGTTTGTTATCAATTCTAGTTTGCTCAAGCATAGGGAGGGATTGGCCTGTTATCTATGGATCACTAGGACAAGACTACTTGTAACTTAACTTATTATGTCAGTTCTAGTGCAGCGATAGTGAAGGTACAAATGTACTGAATGATCACACCTTTAATCTTTTCATTTTGTGAACACACATCAGTTCAGTATGGAAAAGGAAAATAAAGTAAGTTAACTTTGCCAAAGTGCATCAGCTCCTGAATTCTGTGTGCATGCAAAGTGGCGTGTGATGGGATGTGGCTTGTGGCTGGGTTAATTAGCTGGGTCTGTATTTAGGACATGAAGAGTCTGATTTCCTTTGTGTTTCCATCTTCTTCATATAGCACAAATAAGTACCTGTCATTGTGCTTGAGAATGAGCACCATACTGTCACTTTGGTTAATGAATTTTCTAGAAAGTTCTATGGGAATTTTAATGTAGAACTGCTGCTAACTTCACAATTATACAGATCATGCATGCTATCTAATGATCCATCAACTGAAGCAATTTCGAATACAGAGAGGCAAATACACAGGATTCTGAACTAATAGATACTAATGTTCTTTTAGCACATTGCTAGTAGTTGTATCAGTTACCTTTCTTTTGGAGCTATGTAATTGATAAATAACCAAGAGGGAAAGCACACCCTCACAACCGCTCGCTGCCCCCACGCGTGGTTGCTTTCCTCCTCCCGTGCGTGTATGCCACCTCAGCTGCTACAAAATTCTTGTGTGGGTCGCCGTGCCCCACTCCGGCGTGTGTCACCACCGCCATGACCTCCCCCGGCCAGCCCCCACAGCCTATCTCAATGGTGCCAGGCATGCCCTCGAGCCGTCCAGAACCACCATGACGTCCAGCACCGTTCCCATATATATGTGAGGTGCTCGTGTGTGGGGCCGTTGGGGTGTTGCATCTACGGCGAGGTCGTCGTACTGCACCAGCTCCATGACACTAACCTCATCTCTAGTTTCTCTTCTATACGACCTATAGGAGTTCTTCGATGGAGGTGCAACAAAATGACCAGCATCAGTTCATGCCTCCGTCTTTCTTTTTCCTTTCTTGGGTACTTTTCTCTCATTAATTTATTTCTCCCTCGGAACTGCAGCAAGAGGGAGATTGGCGGCGACAACCTCTCTATCTCTTTCTCTCTCAAGGACAGCAAGAGAAACAAGCTGCAGTTCTACTATTTATCTATTGCTATTGAATTAAAGCATGTATTACTACTGAGCTGAAGCAATGTAGTCCAGTTTGTTAAAATTACGCATGCTAGTCCAGTCCTATTCACTATTATTATATAGTCCTGATGTTAAGTTTTATTTCTATTGCATCAGGTTCTTTCAACTGGACTGTTTCATTCCAAGTTTGATAGGATAATGAGGATTAGTCAACTTCCAATGGTTACTTCGCAAGTGTTGTTCTTTGTATTACTTCATGGGTGATAGGGAGATTCACAAGTCGTTGCTGTCCACATCATCGCCACAAGGAAACACCAGCATCGCTGCCAGCTACACGCACATCTTTGGCACGTAGGTTTTTGCACTAAAATGTTTAAACTATTGCACTGAAAGTTGTGGCCATTTAATGAAAAATCTTTTCTATAGAACTAGCTTCTAAAGTTGTACCGCGTGGACACGTCCCACTCCAATGGTATGGCTTATGCTTCAGTGGCAAACAGTGGAGCCTACTGGAGGAGTCATGGGGTCGAGGACCTCCTGCTCAACAGTATAACTTCTTGTTTTGTGGCCGGTCGCTCAAGAAGCCGAGTGCAGGCCGCAGTAAGTACATGATTACTAATATTAGGATAAGTATGTTCCCAGTAAGTACATGAGTATTAATTAGCAAGTTTGATTGCTTCTGAAAGCTGAAAAATGTCAGCTCGTACTGATGCATTCCAAAAATGTGTTGTGTTTTCAGGAAAAAACATTTGTCGGGTTTTTGGTGGCCAAGTATTATTGATATGGAGATGAATAACTATGCGGATGCGCTCCTGTTGTTTTTCTGGAAAAAACAAGATGCCATGTTTACACATCCATATTTAATTTTGGAAGGTTCACACATCCATATTAGAGAGACTCATCAGAAATAATTTTGTAAGGTCTGAAAAAGCAATTGCTCAGTACATCACAGCAGCTCTTTGATGCAAAAAGGATGGCTCTTCTCAAGTCAGCAGCTAACCGAACTGGGTCAGTTTTCAGAAATTTATTCTAGTTTCAAATGATGGTGAGATTCTGATTAAGACTTTTGTCCATTCCAGCAACTTTCGGGTAGCTCAGTCAAATATGGCAGTTGTGCAGTGGTTTCAGTTGAGAAATCAGGAAGGTGTAATGCATACTATCTTCTATAATTCATTTCACTAAATGACTTCTTCACCTGTTAGTTGTTTCCTAATTATCCTAATTCCTAAATGTTCTACTCAACTTCAGCGCCATGCTCAGTCCAACCCTGTGGCTTCAGGGTGGCCGAGTTCATCGCGACCATTAGTTCGGAGACCTGCATCACTGCGCGTGTCGCTACCATGGCCACCTGTGTCACTGCGAGCTTCGTCAACAGCCTCCTGCACAAGGAAAAGCAACAAGAGTAGAGGCGTCTGAGATGCTCTGTTCTAGCGAGGTGGCTGATTATGTTTGTCAGTTTGTAATACTTTGGCCGCAATGTACTTATGTATCTTTTTCTGGCCGGAGCACAACCAGAGCTTATGTTAGTACGTACTTTGATTGTGATGGTACAACAAACTCTGTAAAAACACCAGCAATCCATTTTTATTGGCACTTACCTTTTATACAATTCACGTGGATTGTGCCCCTATTACCAACTGTGGTGCTCACCATTTTATTTTAGTTTATCAGTTTGTAATACTTTAAAAAAGAGGAGGTAAAAGTGAACCATTCGGTTTTGTATTATAAAAAGTGTTAATGTGAGAAACTTCAAAAACATCTTGTTTAATAAGTTCTGCTTGTTCCGTGTATAGTATATATTGAGCTAAAAATGATATGTTTCATACATTCTCGTCGATCTCGTTGTAATCGTCCTTGTTTTTGTGAGTTTCCTGATGCAAGTTTTGTGGTCAATCCAGATAGAAGAAGGTGATCTGTCTAAAGTGTTATTCTGTGATGTTGACGTCCAAGTTGTAAAAGTTCAAGCAAAAAGAAACACCATGCAATTCAAATGGTAAAAGTGCTAGTCTTAAAATAAGAGAAGTTCAGAACATCGTTGTAAAAAAATGTTTGGTTAGAAAAAAGAATATAAAACACATTTTCTTTTTGAAAAAAATATCATTCAGTACGATGATACAAACCATGCAAGTACAGGGCGACGATACAGTAAACCGTTGAAAACTTACGAGCAAAAAACATTACACAAAAACAGAGCAAAGTCTAGTTAGTGAAAACACGCTTAGTACAAACCCATGCAAACATCAGTACAAGTACTCTTTTCTCGGAACAGTTCAAAATTACTCTACAAAAAATAGCTCAATATAAACACACACATATATTAGTAGGAGTACTCTGTTTTTCAGACAGGAAAAACAGCATGATCCGTCTTGCCTATTCAAAATTACTCTTAATCGATTGAGATTTTGAGAAAATGTTCAACATGACTAAGTTTCGCATTTTCGGTAGCTTTTCAATGGTATATTATTTGCCTCATTGCAATAAACTTTTTAACAAAATCGTCGTTCTAAACCAATTTTAACCGTATTTGAATTCGTATTTAAACCGTAAGGAATTAGAAAAAACTTTCTATAGGCAAAAGTTGTGCATTTTCCATAGCTTTCCAACACCGTATCATTTGCGTCAAGCCGACAAACCGTTTGCAAAAAAAAGCGAAAATATGTTTCGCCAGAATTTCATCATTATTCAAATTACTTTTAAATCATATAGAATTTGAAAAAATAGTAGATATATGGAAGATGCGGATTTTCACAAGCTTTCCAACGCCATCTCATTTGCTCAATTCCGATAAACCGTTTGAAAATTAAATCCAAAATACGATTCGTGATTTTGGTTTTGAAAAAAAAAACGGTTTTTTCAAAACTGCTCTTAAACCATAAATTTTTTGCAAAAACAAATTATGAGATTGTAATGTAGATGTTAAGAGCTTTTCATTAATAAATTGCATGCCCCATTTCGACAAAAAAAATTGCAAAAAAATTTGAACTAAAGAAGACGATTTTTAACAGAAACAGAAAGTATCAGTTCAACCGCTCGCATTTCATCAGTTCAACCGGTTGAATTCATCAGTTCAAGTAGGGTAACAGAATAATATTCTGTTACGCTTACCAGAATAGCCCAGATGTGTGTGTGTGTGTGTGTGTGTGTGTGTGTGTGTGTGTATATGGACAAATGTTTCCTACAAGCAGTGGTAGTTACCACCACTTGCGTTTTGTATGTTGTATATAGTATCTGTCGAAACCGAGAGTACGTACGTGTAGTATGTAGTATATAACAATGTTTAGGTAGTATGTATCATATTTTGAGTATGTTCTTTTTTACGTACTAATATGTATGTATTTCACAAATATAACAAAAATTATGGACTCATATATAATTTTTTCATGTAACTTGTTTTGAAATATCATAGATATAGTGTATGAACATATTTAAAATAATAAAATAGTATATACAATAACGCATGGTAGTATATGAGATATGTGGGGTAACTACCACCGGGTGGTAGGATGGATTTTCCCTATATATATATACTATTCATCAACCAGGATGCAGAATAAGTTATTCTTCACTCGAGGTAATCTTACGATCATTTCATAATTAAATTACATTTCGAATTCAAATAGTAAATTCCTATTGATTCACTACATAAAATTTGATATAAGAAAATAAAAATGTAAGTCATAAGACAAGAAAATTTGCAGTTTATGTGTATTTTAGACTATGTTTTTATGTTTGTAATTTTACATAACATAAAATATTTTTTATAGCGATTATATATTTTCTTACGGTCCCTTTTTACGTCGGAAATAAGACAAAACTTACGGAACATAAATTTACGGTGCATTGATGGTAAAATAGAGGAGGGTGAAGAATAACTATGTTTCACCCAGGGTG
>NC_041382.1:54678078-54690281 GCF_002162155.2 Triticum dicoccoides
TAGTATCCCCACCCCCGGCGCCGGCTCGTGCCACATGGTGGCCATTTAGTCATGGTTCGTGTTGAACCGGTAGTCCCCACCCTTTAGTGTCGGTTACAGAACCGGCACTAAAGGGCCTTACGAACCGGTGATAATGCCCGGTTCTGCACTAGTGAATCGATGCAGTGGCCAGGGTAATCCTCCTTTTTTGAAGAAAAGGAACTCTGAATTTCTTATTCCTTGTTAACCCTCTGAGCAGTGCCATTTGAGATTGGTGGATGCATGGTGAAAGAATCATGATTATATTAGATCACAACTAGCTAGCTAACAGCCTAGCAGCATGAGCTTAGAAAATAAAAATGCCTTTGTTATAGACGGACCCATACTAGTGAGGTACGTAGTACAACGCATCAGCTCGCTCTCATGTGTGTATTTACTATTTAAGCGAACACTAGCTGCAGGCGATGGACACAGATAGCTCGCTCTCGTCCACTAACAAAAACGATGGGCAGTGCATCAATGTGGATGCGTCTCTTGTTTCCCGCGCTGCTCGTCGCAACAATGTCGGCCCCCGTGGCGGATTCCCTCACCGTGTCGCCGGGATGTGTAGGTAGATGCGGCGACGTTGACATCCCCTACCCCTTCGGCATCGGCAGCGGCTGCTTCCGCAAGGGCTTCGAGATCTCCTGCGTCAACAACACCATGCCGGTCATGGCGGGCACCACCCAGCGGGTGCTGAACCTGACCCTGTCGCCGCGTCCCGAGGCCCGGGTGATGCTGCCGATTGCGTGGCAGTGCTTCAACTCCACCGGCGACGTCACCGGGGACTTCGACGGCAAGGTGAACATGAACCCAGAAGGCGTGTACCGCATCTCCAGCGAGCTCAACCAGCTCGTCCTCCTTGGCTGCAACACCTTCGCCCAGATCAAGAGCGGCGTGAGTGGGCGCTTCAACTACCAGTACTACACGGGGTGTGTGGCCTTCGCCAACGACTCCAGTTTGCCGCAGGATGGCGCGTGCAGGGGCGTCGGCTGCTGCCGCATCGACATCCCACCGGGGCTCACCGACAACGTGATCGACTTCGAGTCTGGCGGCTCCTGGACGCACGAAAACCAGGAGTTCTGCCCGTGCGACTACGCTTTCATCACCAACAGGGGCTACTACAACTTCCAGAAGGCCCACCTTCGTCACATGGACGTGAATACCAGCATGCCGCTGTCGCTAGACTGGGCCATCCGTGACAATGGCAGCCTATCGTGCGCCGCGGCGGCGACCAAGCCGGGGTATGCCTGCATCAGTCGCCACAGCGAGTGCGTCGTCTCCGCCAATGGCCCTGGCTACACCTGCAACTGCACCACAGGCCGCGAGGGCAACCCCTACGTCGTTGACGGGTGCACCGGTAACTACCACACTCGCAAGCCGCAACTCAACTCTGTCTGTCTCAGCAGTTTTCCATGCATGTGCTGATGAGTATTTTCTGTGTAACATGTATAGACATAGATGAATGTGCACCTCAAGCAGGGTATCCTTGCCGGGGTACATGCAAGAACACCGACGGTTCATACGAATGCACCTGCCGTCCTGGTTATCAGAGCAATGACCCATTTTATGAACGCTGCACCCCCAGGTTCCCGTTGGCAGCACAGATTTCCATAGGTAACATCTCACACAAGTTTCTTCGTTTCAATATATCTGCTTTGTTCATGTGTTTCACCAACTACATCTTATTTTTGCTCCAGTCCGTAGATTAATTGGACAGTCAATACTATAGTAATGAAGCTTTTTATACATACTAGGAAACATGCCCTTGCATTGCAACGGGAGAAAAACAATCACATAACGTCTCGCATGGCAAAATTGATACATTGTGACTTGTGGATCCCAATTCATGGAAGATCCACCCTTTAATATTAGTAATAATATCTCTTGTCGTCACACACAAAATCTTGGATTATGAGCAGTTGATTGTTCATTAGGACTACAGACAGGCAGGATGACCGCAATAGAACGTTAATGGTTGGTGTAAAGGCCCTTCCCAATGTCATTGCACACTAAGACTACCCATAGTGGCGAGTAACAGTTACTTATTTGTTTCAAGAAGATACGATCCCTTTCTCTTCTTCTTGATTGTTGTTCCACCTAAGCTAATTATCTGACGTGGCTGCTTTAGATACGATCCGAAGTGGAGCATTGTGAATGCCCTTATGGACTGTATCATGTCTGCTCTGATTTTTTTTCTCAGATTAAAATACTAGAAACTTTGAGCAATTAAATAGTGATTTTTGTTTCGTTGTCTATGTAGGTGTAGTAGGTGGGATTCTTCTCATAGTCATTATGACATTCACTATCATTATTATCAAAGAGAAGAAGAAGATTCATGACACATACAAAAGGAATGGTGGTCCTGTATTAGAGAAAGCTCGGACTATAAAGCTTTTCAAAAAGGTTGACCTGCAGCAAATTTTTAAAAATGGCAAACTAATTGGAAAAGGTGGCTTTGGTGAAGTTTACAAGGGCCTTCTCGGTGACGAATTGGTTGCGGTAAAGAAACCGATTAGTGGTAATGTGCTAGAGAGCAAACAATTTCCAAATGAAGTCATCATCCAGTCTCAAATAATCCACAAGAACATCGTTAGGCTCATAGGTTGTTGCTTAGAAGTGGATAGCCCCATGCTAGTGTATGAGTTCATACCCAGAGGAAGCATGGATGACATTCTTCACGGGGAGGAAAAGAAGCCTCTCAGCTTGGATGTACGTCTAAATATTGCTGTAGAATCAGCACAGGGTCTGGCTTATATGCATTCACAAACCAATAAAGTAATCTTGCACGGTGATGTTAAGCCGGCAAACATACTCTTGAACGATGAGTTTGCCCCCAAGATCTCCGACTTCGGCATATCAAGGTTGATTGCAACAGACAAGGAACACACTGCATTAGTCATAGGTGATAGGAGTTATATGGATCCAGTGTACCTACAGACAGGCATGTTAACCGCAAAAAGTGATGTCTACAGTTTTGGAGTTGTGATCCTAGAGCTTATCAGCAGGAAGAAGGCCACTTACTCTGAAGATAACAGCATAGTGAAGAGTTTCCTTGATGTTCACAAAGACAGGAAGAAATCAACTGAGTTATTTGACACAGAAATTGCAGTAGAAGAAGATTTGGACCTTCTTGTCAGTCTGGCAGAGCTTGCCGTGGATTGTCTTAACCTTGATGTGGATCAAAGGCCGACAATGACTGATGTTGCGGAGCGTCTTGTCATACTGAAACGTTCCCGTAAACCGTAAGGCAATTAATTCCGTTTGGAAACATGTAATCCTGTCGCACTTGTCACGTAGGTTTGCTTTCTGCAAATAAACCTGACCATGTAGCGTGAGCTTGTTCACGTCCTGGCCAGATTAGTAGCTAGGTAGTTTTGCACGTTGCTACATCTAGCTCGTGGGATGGACGAGCAGCGGCTGTAACGGCATAGTCTTGGTTTGCTTTCTGCAAATAAATCTGACCATGTAGCGTGAGCTTGTTCACGTCTTGTCCAGATTAGTAGCTAGGTAGTTTTGCACGTTGCTACATCTAGCTCGTGGGATGACACGAGTAGCGGCTATAACGGCGTAGTCTTGAGGGTGGTCAAGGGACGTGGGATGGCACCTCCAGTTAGATTGGTCATGGCACAAGTTTAGCATCAATATGTTAATTTGTTTGAGCTGTTAAAATAAACGAGAAAAAGAAAAGGCTGCACAGTTCACGCAGCACAAAAGAACTTCTCCCGAGTGTGTTCATGTGTTCATCGTGTGAGCTTCTCCCTTCCTCTGCTACAACAAGTGGCATCAGAGCCTCCGATCACGCAGCGCAAACGGTTGGATTTTTTTTTCGTCACGTTTTGGACTGAATATTTAGATTCACCTATGCATGGACCAGTTTCGCAGTTTTTTCCATGACGGATCAGCTTTTTGATTTTTTTTTTTTGTTAGGCACAGATCATGCATGCATCGGTAGAAATCTTGTCAACCGGAATCACATGATTGTTTATATATGGCTTCTGATTTCTAGTTAAATCTAAGCTGTAGATTACAAATACAATGGTTAAGATAATTTTGGTGATGCGGTTCGTTTGTTGAAAGCTGAAAATACAAACCGTATGTTACACTTGTGGATGTCATCAATGAGGTCATTGTATCAGAACCGGCCGGAACGATCAGTTTTTTGTACAAACATCCTACGGGATGTATTCCCTGCAAAAAAAAAACTGCTTTACACGTTTAAGTAATTAGAGAGTCCACGTTTGAATGAAAAAAAATTAGCTAGCTGGTCTCCTCTTTTATTTTCAAATGGACTCAGCTAGCTAGGTCATGTAAGTATCTATATCTATTCTATACTATTATTAAACAGTCAAACTAATTCTTTCTTAACGCCACACGGTAGATGTACACGGTTTGATTAGCACCGCACGATTAGGATCTAATGACTAGCTTTAACTTAATCTTTTATCTGATGTGCACTTAGTAATTTAGGTTGGCTGAACGTGCTTCACCGTGGAGAAATATACTCCCTCCTTCCCATTATATAAGGCATTTTAGCTTTTTGCGTGGAAATTAATGCATAGTGTAGATCATTGGTGCCACACAATCATACGAGACGATGTAAGCTCAACAATGTCTGCTAACAGCTACAGTGTACCATTAATTGCTAGCTGCAGCAACAAATTCATTATCATAAAGAGAATGCCGGAGTGCTACAGCTAACACGACTTGTATTTTGGGATTTTCTAGAAAAGCTTACACGCCTAATATAATGGGAAGGAGGGAGTACTTAAGCACCGCCCCACACTTTTGCAATCCCTACAATCACGCAAAGGCAGGAAAAAAATGGAAAGCCATCGCAATCTGATTCCCTCGCTCGCTAACTGCCCCGCGAGGCCGCGACGCACGCCGCCTACCTGCGTTTGCCTGCTCCCATTCGGTACTCCCATCCGTGCTCCCTCTTCATCTATTATTAATCCAACGGCTACAACATTTTTCCTCTCCGCGCATTCCTTTTACAGCGAAAACAAAAGCAAAACTCTAGGTATTTTCCTCGCATACGTATTCTTCTTCCCCTATCCCATCTTGCCGACCCCGAGTCAAAGAATGGAACGGCCGTGAGCTAGTCTCGTAACCACCTCAATCTGTACCCGTCGCCGCTCCCTTCTGATTCCCTGAGTGAAGAAGCATGGACGACACTACGACTGTGAACTAGGCTGCCACAGCCGCCGGACTGTAGCGCGAGGTCGCGACATCGAGCATAGTCGCATGGACGCCGTCAGGCTGGGCGGTGCCCCGGTAGTGGCCGGCTGGTGGAAGAGGTGGCCGAGGACGACCATGGCGAGCGGAAGGTCGACCCGGCTCAGCGGCGCTGACCTTCGCCGGTGCTGTAGTTAGTAGATGCCATGCATGGCACTTCTCTGTCGCTGCATGCCAGCGGCACGATTCAGGTCGACGCGGCTGTTGGGGATCTGAGAGTACGATTTGAGATATGCCGCTCATCTCCTAGTTGTGAGATAGCAACAGCAATATCCAAAAGCTTAACCCAAGTTCCATTTACAGGTTACAGCACCTTTTGTAGGCACGTCACTTGTATGATCCTGCAAGACCTCACTTCCATTAGAAAAGGAACGGTATTAGCACAGTTCCACCAGTAGTCGATATTTGTACTCCGAAAATCTTTCATCTGACGTCTCAGGACAACTTGCGAGTTCTGAATTAATCCACCCATCTGACAATGTTGTTCACTGATTCTAGCACGGTTGAGAGATATGCAAGTCTACCTTTCCCTACCCGCTTCCCATCGGTATGGGGATACAATTCATAATGATTTTAGTAAGGGGTTTGCTTCAGTAATTCGTAATGTCTGTAGAGCAATTGAATTTCATCATACAATTGCGACGCCTCGGCGAGGTCCAGGCTGAGGTAGAGTAGGAACGCGGCGCCTTGTCCGCACGCGCACAAGGGCACGGACGACAGACGAGTCCAACTGCTTCGTCTCGGCGGAGGTGGTGTTGCAGCGGGAGAGGCCCGGCGTCTGGACGTGGGTGGCGCCACCGCGGCGGTGACGAGCCAGCGTACTGAAACTTCTCGACGCCGACGTTCCACTTGCCAGGCGACCCCCGGTCGGGGCCGTGACCCAGGCGACGAAAGGAAAATAGAATGGGCGGCCACGGGAGGAGAAGGAGAAGCGGACGACACAGCCGCACGGGAGGAGATCGAGACGACGGGGTTGCCCCGTCCATCTGCCTCCACCGTCCGGTGTCGCCTCTGTGAGACTTTGATGTTGAAGGCATGGGGAAGATACGTGCTGGGAGAGAGGAGAAGTACAGTGGACATGAAAAATATGAGATCTAATTTCTTTTTGTTTCCCTGGAAAAGGTACGTCCGAAGGAGGAAACGTGGCAACCGTTGGATAGAAAATGGTTTGTGCGGAGCACCGATGGGAGCATACCCGGGGAGCAGGCAAGCCCCATCCGGTAACCGGACGAGGGTCGGACTCCTACGCCACATCGCCGCCGCCTGACCCTCCTCCGCCACAGCAGCCGCCGCAGAACCGATCACTGCGCGGCGCCTCTCCCACCGTGACCCGCGACGCCGGCAGAACCTCCCACCCCCTCCTATCATCTCACTATCCCTACCCAGCGGACGACCAGAGGAGGTGGAGCTGACGTCTCCCTCCATCACCTACACCGACGATGAGCTGAGACGGCGCCCTCTCGCCATGCACGCCCTTGATCCGGACGGCACCGCCGAGCTCGTGGTCCTCCTCCCCAGGTCACCGGATGAAGCCAAGATCCGTCCGTCCTCCCACATCGGCAACCATGGTAGTCCTTCTCTGCACCCAAGCTTTGCCCATAAGCTCCATGTGCATTAGCAGGTTTCAGCCGGCGATTTGGATCGAGCAAGTCACAGGAGCTTGCCGGCAATACCCAGTGTTTGATCTGGTTTGTTCTTCATCTCAGGTGATTTTTTTCTCCGGAAAGTAATTTGGAACTTAAAAACGGATTTTTGAAATGGTTCATGCAAGCTGAATTTGCTCCATCCTGCATTCACAAAAATTTACGTATAGGACAATCGTGTTAGCTTTCAGACGTTCTCGTGTATCAAATCCCTCTGCACTGCATATATTGTGATTGAAACGATGCCATGATAGTTGGCATTCACGCTTCAGGTATGAGATCAGCTCAATCATCTCCAATTAGTTTCTTTCTTGTTATCCAGGTCTAGAACAACAGACAGTCTTTGAACCAATTCGCAAGTGTGCGATTTGATTTCGCATATTTATTTGACAAGTCTAACATATTTTAACTTTCAGTTTCTTTTAGGGGAGCGGCCTATTGTTTAGTATACCTGATATCCCAGGCAATTTGTATGAGGACAAAAGGATTATCCAAGATCTCTGTAAAGAGAAAATAGCTTAGAGAGGAAGATACGCACATAGATGGATCACCGATGTGATATCACATATTCGAATTTTGAATTTGTGAATAATCTCGATGCAGTACATGTCACGAGTTTCATTCTTATGGAAATAAGAAATATTGATCCCACAGAAAATTTTGTTTTTTAGCTTTGTAGTTTATGGTCTGAAGCAACAACTTCAGATAAAAGATTCTTCAAGTTGGCTTTTACTTTGAAGTTATTAGATAACATATTTAAAATTATTTAATATATAATATTGCCTTGCATCATATCTGTAGGTAGTAATAAAGTGTCTTATTTATCCAGTTAATACTTTCTTGCTATTGAATCTTGGTATCTAGATTTGAAGTGATGGTTTTTCCATATTACATGATTTCCAAAATATTGTGCGTATGACACTAGAGATTTTTCGGTTCATATATGCATCCATATGTCAGATTTATCACATTTACATGAGAAGAAACCATGCTTCTATATAGGAGAAGTTGCGCCAGATTTGAAGCGTGGTTTAAATTAGTAGGTTTGGTCTCCTGATAGATATTAGTACTTTTATGATAACCATGTTATCTCAAGGATTGTGCTTCACTATTAATTTTCAATGTCATTCCTGGCAGATTTCTTAACTCAGCATCATTGGATCAAAGATGGTTAGGAGGTCGAAGATATGTCGCGTGAAAGGCGCGGGGAGGCAAGGACGGGACACGCAGGACGCTGCAGTAGAGTACGAACACCGCACCAAGGTATGTGCAGAGAACAACCACCGTTGCGGAGTCATGACTCCTCTCTTGCATGTCCACTTCTCCTTGGCTGCCTGGTCATCATCATATCACAAATCAAAGTTTTCTTGTTGCGAACTAGAGGAGATAAATTTGATGGCTATAACTTACCTGAAGTGCAAGGTCTAATTCTATTATGTGTTGAGTTTATTAGCAAGATTGGTCCGTTTTGATACAATTTCATTCTGGTTGCCATCTACCAGTTACTGTTGCATCACAGTAATTTATTTGGAAGCAATTATAATTGAGATTGAGACTTTCTGGGTAGGTTGTCACAAGTATTTAACTTATGATTTCAGTTTGAGATACAACCGTCAATCTGAAATCAGTACTGCTGCTCGGACAATCTGGAGGGGTTATAAAATTTCTTTGCAAAGCTTGTACACAACCTTAAGAATATGCATGCTACTTCTTTTTTAGGGAAATAAAATGATTGCTACTTTGGGATATTGTGGTGTTACTAAATGACCGCCTCATAAATCATAATATGAGATGGTGTTTGGTCAACCAAACATGAAGAATATTGGAACAAAAAGACGAAGAATATTGGTCGACCAAAGGCAAATTCACTTCAGCCCAAATCATGTGTTTTTGTCCAAACGTGCGTTGCACGTGCAAGCTTGCTAGTATAATAGATAGACTATATATTTTACACTAGAATAAATTTCTACAATATACATATCGAGATATGTATGTGGCACACCACATCTTTTTTGCAAAAGTACAAAATACAGTGGATGACGTCCATTTTCAAATCCTGCAATCGTTGTTGCCTGTATGCGAACTAAAAGAAAACAAAAAGCGATCCCTTAGTCGAACCCACCCACCCAGGCACCCACGACCCCCACTTTCCTCGGGCCTCCCCCACCTACCCTTGCTACTCTCGACTATTCCAATCATAAAAAGAAGCAAAAATAATCTTGTCAACAAATATCACATGACTAATTCGCATCTAGATGTTTTTTAAGGATGTCACATCTAAGTCATCTTATTTGTCTTTAAATCTCGTGCAACCTGATTGTTCCTCGCACGCTCGTCGGCCTGTGTCCAATTCCCGTTGTTGTTTTTTTCTTCGCGAGCTCGAGCAGGTCTGCACCGCTTGATGTGTTTGTGGGCTTTCATCTGTTTGTCTTAGTTGTGGGCTCCATTTTCCTACTCGTTGTCTTAGGTGTTAGAAGAACATGTTGAAAGAGCGGCCGTTATTTTTTTTCACTCGAGAGGAGAGGGGACGGTGCCCATTCATTTTCCTACTGTTCTCAAAACAAAATTCATTTCCCTATCCTTCATGCGACGAGTGGGTTGTAGTGAGAAGGGAGGAGTGTAAGTAAGTGATTTTTCTGCTCCTATTTTCTTTGTTTTTTTATTTTTATTTTATTTTCTCGTTTCCTTTTCCTTTTCTTTTTTCTTCTCTGTTTTTCTTTTTTCTTATTCATTTATTTTTTTTAAATTCATGATTTTTTTACTATGTTATTTATTCTCTTTAAATATCGTGCAAATCTTGATCGTGGGTTATTTTTTCACGCGTCCCATGTCACATTGTGCATCTGGTGTCTACTTATTGGTCTGCTCGCCTGTGCATCTTTTATTGGGACATTTTCACGGCGCGATCTAGGCATGTTTTGGATAAGTTTTGCTAATTCGCATTTAGATCAGAGTTAACAATGTCTCATTTAACTCATATACCATTAGATATACGTGCTTCTGAGTCATACTCGTTGTTGTTGTGTCGTGTTTTTCGTTCGTCCCTCGTGAAGCAGTGAGGCCTGATATGACTTTTTTAGTGGGTCATTTTTACATTTTGTGTATTAGTTTTTTGTGTGGGCTGTAGTTTTTTTGTGGAGGGCTACATGTCTATGTATTCCCTGATTTTGTTTATTTTGCTTTGACTCTGTAGCTAAAGAAGAGATTTTTTTTTGGTTTTGGATTTGCTAAATCTCATCTCGGTGATGTCTCATCTGAGTCTATAATCGTCCAATTTGTTTGTTTTAAAGTTCACATAAACTTGATCATGCAATTGGTACTTTTTTGTCACGTGTCCTCTTGTCCCGTTCTACTTTGTGTCGACTTGCTCTCACGTTTTCTTCACATGAGCCCATATATGTTGTTATTTGAGGGGTGTGACTCGTTTCTCTTTTGTTGGTTTTTGCTATGCGTTTTTTGTGGCCCGGTGGAGAATTAGTAGAGTCCACGCTCAACTCGTAAATGTTCTTGTAGTTATCCTAATTACAAGTCCACCCATCAAGTAGCAACAGGGCAAGTTTTTGATTTTTATTCGAGTTGTAAATCTACATCTGACTCGCAACTGGACTCGTAGTTTGTTATTGTCTCAGCTGCAAGTCCATCCACGACTCGCAAATGGTATCATAGTTTTGTATAGTTGTTCCAGTTGCAAGTCCACTCTTGATTCACAACTAGGTATGTAGTTTGTTTTATCCAGTTGCAAATACACCCTTGACTCGCAACTCATTCGTAGTTTTGTGTAGTTAACTCAGTTGCAAGTCCACCCTCGACTCACAATATAGGTGTCTCAGTTGGAAGTCCACCCCTTGAACTCACAACTAGCCGCATAGTTTGTTTAATCCCAGTTGCAAGCCTACCCTTAACTCGCAACTGGCATGTGTTTTCTTTTTTCCTCCTAGTTGCAGGTTCACCCTTGACTCGCAACTAGACCCGTAGTTGTTCCAGTTGCAAGCCCATCATCACTCGCAATAGGGCCCGTAGTTGTTCCAGTTGCAAGCCCACCCTCGACTCGCAACTAGAGCATGTGTTTTTGTTTTTTTTTCATCCTAGTTGTAAGTTCATCCTTGACTCACAACTAGGGGTGTGTGTGTTTTGTCATGGCCCCCAGTTGCAAGCCCACCATCGATTTGCAACTAGGTGTGTGTGTGTGTGTGTGTGTGTCGAGAGTCCCTAGTTGCAAGCCGACCATCAACTTGCAATTAGGGGGTGTTTGTTGAGGGGCCCGAGTTGCAAGTCGACCATCAAACTCGCAACTAGGGTGTGTGTGTTTTGTGGTGACCCCCAGTTGCAAGCCAACCATCGACTCGCAACTAAGGTTGTGCGTGTGTTTGTCGAGGGTCCCCAGTTGCAAGCCAACCATCGATTTGCAACTAAGGGTGCGTGTGTTTTTGTTTGTCGAGGGTCCCCAATTGCAAGCCGGCCATCAACATGCAACTAGGGGTGTGTGTGTTTGTTAGTGCCCCCAGTTGCATGTCGACCATTGACTCGCAATTAAGGGTGCGTGTGTGCGGGGGGGAGGGTTGGGGTTGTCGAGAGTCCCCAGTGCAAGCCTACCATCAACTCGCAACTAAGTGTGTGTGTGTGTGTTTGTCAAGGGTCCCTGTTGCATGTCAACCATCGAGTCGCAACTAAAGGCATGTGTGTGTGTGTGTGTGTGTTTGTCGAGGGTTACCAGTTTCATGTCAACAATCGACTCGCAACTAGGGGGTGTTTTGTCATGGCCCCTAGTTGCAAGCCAACCATCGCCTCACAACTAAGGGTGTGTGTGTCGGTGCCCCTAGTTGCATGTCGGCCATTCACTCGCAACTAGGGGCGGTGTGTGTTTTGTCAAATAGCCCCACGTTGCAAGCCGGCCATCAACTCGCAACTAAGGGTGTGTTTATGTTTGTCGACGGTCCCCGGTTGCAAGCCGACCATCGACTCACAACTAAGGGATGTGTGTGTGTTTGTCGAAGGTCCCTAGTGACCATCGACTCGCAACTAGTGTGTGTGTGTGTGTGTGTTTTGTTGTGAGCCCCAGTTGCATGTCAACTGTTGACTCACAACTAGGTTGTGTGTGTGTTCGTCGAGTGTTTATTTGTTTGTCGAGAGTCTCCAGTTACAAACCGAGCATCGACTCGCAACCGTTGTGTGTGTGTGTGTTTGTCGAGAGAGCCCAGTTGGAGGTCGAGTATCGACTCGCAACTAGGTGTGTGTGTGTGTGTGTGTCAATGGTCCCCAGTTTCATGTTGACCATTGAATCGCAACCAGGGTGTGTGTGTGTGT
>NC_041382.1:54690790-54691497 GCF_002162155.2 Triticum dicoccoides
CCATCGACTCGCAACTAGGTGTGTGTGTGTCTGTGTGTGTTTTGTCGTGGCCCCCAGTTGCAAGTTGACCATAGATTCACAACTAAGGGTGTGTGTGTGTGTGTTTGTCGAGAGTCCCCAGTTGCAAGCCGACCATCAACTCGCAATTAGGGGGTGTTTGTTGAGGGGCCCGAGTTGCAAGTTGACCTCGTACTTGCAACTAGGTGGTGTGTGTGTTTTGTCATGGCCCCCAGTTACAAACCGACCATCGACTCGCAACTAACGATGTGTGTGTGTGTGTCAAGGATCCCCAGTTGGAAGCCGACCATCGACTCACAACTAGGGTGTGTGTCTTTTGTTTGTCGAGGGTCCCCAATTGCAAGCCGACCATCGACACACAACTAGGTGGTGTGTGTGTTTGTCGGTGCCCCTAGTTACATGTCAACCATTGACTCGCAACTAAGAGAGAGAGAGAGAGAGAGAGAGTGTGTGTGTTTGTTAGTTTTTTTATCGAGGGTCCCCAGTTGCATGTCAACCATCGACTCGAAACTGGGGGAGGGGGTATGCTGTCATGGCCCCTAGTTGCAAGCCACCATCGCCTCGCAGCTAAGGGTGTGTGTGTGTGTGTGTGTGTGTTTGTTTGCTTGTCGAGAGTCCCCAGTTGCATGTAGACAACCAAATGGCAACTAGGGGGGTGTTTGTCGGTGCCCCAGTTACAAGTCGACCAT
>NC_041382.1:54691649-54692411 GCF_002162155.2 Triticum dicoccoides
TAACTGGGCGGGGTGTGTGTTTGTTTAGGCCCCCAGTTGCAAGCTGGCCATCGACTCGGAACTAGGGTGTGTGTGTGTGTTTTATCGTGCCCCCAGTTGCAAGCTGACCATATACTCGCAACTAAGGGTGTGTGTTTGTTGAGGGTCCCCAGTTGCATGTCCACCATCGACTCGCAACTAGGAGTGTGTGTGTTTGTTGAGGGTCCTGAGTTACATGTCGACCATCGACTCACAACTAGGAGGTGTGTGAATTTTGTCGTGCCCCCCAATTGCAAGTCCATCATTAACTCACAACTAAGGGTTGTGTGCTTGTCGAGAGTCCCCAGTTGCAAGCCGAGCATCGACTCACAATTAGTGGGTGTGTGTGTGTGTTGTGTGGCCCTAGTTGCAAGAAAACCATCGACTCGCAACTAAGGGTGTGTATGTGTGTTTATCGAGGGTCCCCAGTTGCAAGTATTCCATTATTGATAGATTTCTTTTTGTTTTTTGATAGAATAAAAATTTACAAGGCACTTTTTCTTTTGTTTTTTTATAGAATAAAAATTTACAAGGCACTATGTCGAGGTTCCCTAGTTGCATGCCGACCATCAACTTTCAACTAGGGGAGTGTGTGCGTGTGTCGAGGAACCCAGTTGCATGCCGGCCATCGACTTGCAACTAGGTGAGTGTGTGTTTGTCGGTGCCCCCAGTTGCAAGCCGACCACCGACTCACAACTAAAGGTGTGAGTGTTGGTCGAGGGTCCTCATTTGCAAGCCGAGCAT
>NC_041382.1:54692487-54693023 GCF_002162155.2 Triticum dicoccoides
CTAGGGGGTGTTTTGTCATGGCCCCTAGTTGCAAGCCAACCATCGCCTCACAACTAAGGGTGTGTGTGTCGGTGCCCCTAGTTGCATGTCGGCCATTCACTCGCAACTAGGGGCGGTGTGTGTTTTGTCAAATAGCCCCATGTTGCAAGCCGGCCATCAACTCGCAACTAAGGGTGTGTTTATGTTTGTCGACGATCCCCGGTTGCAAGCCGACCATCGACTCACAACTAAGGGATGTGTGTGTGTTTGTCGAAGGTCCCCAGTGACCACCGACTCGCAACTAGTGTGTGTGTGTGTGTGTTTTGTTGTGAGCCCCAGTTGCATGTCAACTGTTGACTCACAACTAGGTTGTGTGTGTGTTTGTCGAGTGTTTATTTTTTTGTCGAGAGTCTCCAGTTACAAACCGAGCATCGACTCGCAACCGTTGTGTGTGTGTGTGTGTTTGTCGAGAGAGCCCAGTTGGAAGTCGAGTATCGACTCGCAACTAGGTGTGTGTGTGTGTATATGTCAAGGGTCCCCAGTTTCATGTTGACCAT
>NC_041382.1:54693056-54693551 GCF_002162155.2 Triticum dicoccoides
ACTGGGGGAGGGGGTATGCTGTCATGGCCCCTAGTTGCAAGCCACCATCGCCTCGCAGCTAAGGGTGTGTGTGTGTGTGTGTGTGTGTTTGTTTGCTTGTCGAGAGTCCCCAGTTGCATGTAGACAACCAAATGGCAACTAGGGGGGTGTTTGTCGGTGCCCCAGTTACAAGTCGACCATCGACTCACAACTAAGGGTGTGTGTGTGTGTGTCGAGGGTCCCCAGTTGCAAGCCGACCATCGACTCGCAACTAGGGTGTGTGTGTTTTGTCGAGGGTCCCTAGTTGCATGTGAACATCGACTCGTAACTGGGCGGGGTGTGTGTTTGTTTAGGCCCCCAGTTGCAAGCTGGCCATCGACTCGGAACTAGGGTGTGTGTGTGTGTTTTATCGTGCCCCCAGTTGCAAGCTGACCATATACTCGCAACTAAGGGTGTGTGTTTGTTGAGGGTCCCCAGTTGCATGTCCACCATCGACTCGCAACTAGGAGTGTGTGT
>NC_041382.1:54696177-54696966 GCF_002162155.2 Triticum dicoccoides
TAACTGGGCGGGGTGTGTGTTTGTTTAGGCCCCCAGTTGCAAGCTGGCCATCGACTCGGAACTAGGGTGTGTGTGTGTGTTTTATCGTGCCCCCAGTTGCAAGCTGACCATATACTCGCAACTAAGGGTGTGTGTTTGTTGAGGGTCCCCAGTTGCATGTCCACCATCGACTCGCAACTAGGAGTGTGTGTTTGTTGAGGGTCCTGAGTTACATGTCGACCATCGACTCACAACTAGGAGGTGTGTGAATTTTGTCGTGCCCCCCAATTGCAAGTCCATCATTAACTCACAACTAAGGGTTGTGTGCTTGTCGAGAGTCCCCAGTTGCAAGCCGAGCATCGACTCACAATTAGTGGGTGTGTGTGTGTGTTGTGTGGCCCTAGTTGCAAGAAAACCATCGACTCGCAACTAAGGGTGTGTGTGTGTGTTTATCGAGGGTCCCCAGTTGCAAGTATTCCATTATTGATAGATTTCTTTTTGTTTTTTGATAGAATAAAAATTTACAAGGCACTTTTTCTTTTTTTTATAGAATAAAAATTTACAAGGCACTATGTCGAGGTTCCCTAGTTGCATGCCGACCATCAACTTTCAACTAGGGGAGTGTGTGCGTGTGTCGAGGAACCCAGTTGCATGCCGGCCATCGACTTGCAACTAGGTGAGTGTGTGTTTGTCGGTGCCCCCAGTTGCAAGCCGACCACCGACTCACAACTAAAGGTGTGAGTGTTGGTCGAGGGTCCTCATTTCCAAGCCGAGCATCGACTCGCAACTAGGTGTGTGTGTGTGTGTGTG
>NC_041382.1:54697142-54697824 GCF_002162155.2 Triticum dicoccoides
GTGTGTTTGTCGAGGGTCACCAGTTTCATGTCAACAATCGACTCGCAACTAGGGGGTGTTTTGTCATGGCCCCTAGTTGCAAGCCAATCATCGCCTCACAACTAAGGGTGTGTGTGTCGGTGCCCCTAGTTGCATGTCGGCCATTCACTCGCAACTAGGGGCGGTGTGTGTTTTGTCAAATAGCCCCATGTTGCAAGCCGGCCATCAACTCGCAACTAAGGGTGTGTTTATGTTTGTCGACGATCCCCGGTTGCAAGCCGACCATCGACTCACAACTAAGGGATGTGTGTGTGTTTGTCGAAGGTCCCCAGTGACCACCGACTCGCAACTAGTGTGTGTGTGTGTGTGTTTTGTTGTGAGCCCCAGTTGCATGTCAACTGTTGACTCACAACTAGGTTGTGTGTGTGTTTGTCAAGTGTTTATTTGTTTGTCGAGAGTCTCCAGTTACAAACCGAGCATCGACTTGCAACCGTTGCGTGTGTGTGTGTTTGTCGAGAGAGCCCAGTTGGAAGTCGAGTATCGACTCGCAACTAGGTGTGTGTGTGTGTGTGTATGTCAAGGGTCCCCAGTTTCATGTTGACCATCGAATCGCAACCAGGGTGTGTGTGTTTTGTCGTGGCCCCAAGTTGCAAGTCAAGCATTGAATCACAATTAAAGGTGTGTGTGTGTGTGTGTGTTTATC
>NC_041382.1:54698196-54701486 GCF_002162155.2 Triticum dicoccoides
CCCCCAGTTGCAAGTTGACCATAGATTCACAACTAAGGGTGTGTGTGTGTGTGTGTGTGTGTGTGTGTTTGTGTGTTTGTCGAGAGTCCCCAGTTGCAAGCCGACCATCAACTCGCAATTAGGGGGTGTTTGTTGAGGGGCCCGAGTTGCAAGTTGACCTCGTACTTGCAACTAGGTGGTGTGTGTGTTTTGTCATGGCCCCCAGTTACAAGTCGACCATCGACTCGCAACTAACGATGTGTGTGTGTGTGTCAAGGATCCCCAGTTGGAAGCCGACCATCGACTCACAACTAGGGTGTGTGTCTTTTGTTTGTTGAGGGTCCCCAATTGCAAGCCGACCATCGACACACAACTAGGTGGTGTGTGTGGTTGTCGGTGCCCCCAGTTACATGTCAACCATTGACTCTCAACTAAGAGAGAGAGAGAGAGAGAGTGTGTGTGTGTGTTTGTTTGTTTTTTTATCGAGGGTCCCCAGTTGCATGTCAACCATCGACTCGCAACTGGGGGAGGGGGTATGCTGTCATGGCCCCTAGTTGCAAGCCACCATCGCCTTGCAGCTAAGGGTGTGTGTGTGTGTGTGTTTGTTTGTTTGTTTGTTTGTCGAGAGTCCCCAGTTGCATGTCGACAACCAAATGGCAACTAGGGGGGTGTTTGTCGGTGCCCCAGTTACAAGTCGACCATCGACTCACAACTAAGGGTGTGTGTGTTTGTCGAGGGTCCCCAGTTGCAAGCCGACCATCGACTCGCAACTAGGGTGTGTGTGTTTTGTCGAGGGTCCCTAGTTGCATGTGAACATCGACTTCTAACTGGGCGGGGTGTGTGTTTGTTTAGGCCCCTAGTTGCAAGCTGGCCATCGACTCGGAACTAGGGTGTGTGTGTGTGTGTTTTTTATCGTGCCCCCAGTTGCAAGCTGACCATATACTCGCAACTAAGGGTGTGTGTTTGTCGAGGGTCCCCAGTTGCATGTCCACCATCGACTCGCAACTAGGAGTGTGTGTGTGTTTGTTGAGGGTCCTGAGTTGCATGTCGACCATCGACTCACAACTAGGAGGTGTGTGAATTTTGTCGTGCCCCCCAATTGTAAGTCCATCATTAACTCGCAACCAAGGGTTGTGTGCTTGTCGAGAGTCCCCAGTTGCAAGCCGAGCATCGACTCACAATTAGTGGGTGTGTGTGTGTGTTGTGTGGCCCTAGTTGCAAGAAAACCATCGACTCGCAACTAAGGGTGTGTATGTGTGTTTATCGAGGGTCCCCAGTTGCAAGTATTCCATTATTGATAGATTTTTTTTGTTTTTTGATAGAATAAAAATTTACAAGGCACTTTTTCTTTTGTTTTTTTATAGAATAAAAATTTACAAGGCACTATGTCGAGGTTCCCTAGTTGCACGCCGACCATCAACTTTCAACTAAGGGAGTGTGTGTGTGTGTCGAGGAGCCCAGTTGCATGCCGGCCATCGACTTGCAACTAGGTGAGTGTGTGTTTGTCGGTGCCCCCAGTTGCAAGCCGACCACCGACTCACAACTAAAGGTGTGAGTGTTGGTCGAGGGTCCTCATTTGCAAGCCGAGCATCGACTCGCAACTAGGTGTCTGTGGGGAGGGGGCGTGTGTTTCGTTGAAGGTCCCCAGTTACATGTCAACCATCGACTCGTAACTCGAGGAGCGTATGTTTGTCGAGGGTCCCCAATTGCATGTCAACAATCGACTCGCAACTAAGGGTCTGTGTGTGTGCTTGTCGGGGGTCCCCAGTTGCATGGCGACCATCGACTCACAACTAGGTGTGTGTGTGTGTGTGTGTGTGTGTCGAGGGTCCCCAGTTGCATGTCAACCATCGACTCGCAACTAGGGGTGTGTGTGTTTGCCGAAGGTCCCCAATTGCAACCCGACCATCGACTCAAAACCTAGGGGTGTGTGTGTGTGTGTGTGTGTGTCGAGGGTCCCTAGTTGCAGGCTGACCATCGACTTACAACTAGGGGAGTGTGTGTTTGTCGGTGCCCACAGTTGCATGTCAACCATCAACTCATAACTAGGGGAGTGTGTGTTTGTCGAGGGTCCCCAGTTGAATGCCGACCATCGACTCTTAACTATGGTTGTATGTGTGTTTGTCGAGGGTCCCCAGTTGCATGCTGACCCTCGACTCGCAACTAGGTTCGTAGTTTTCCTAGTTGCACGTTCACCATCGGCTCGCAACTGGTGTCGTATTTTTGTGTAGTTGTCTCAGTTGTAAGTCCAACATCGAGTCGCAACTTGCCGACTCGACCAAGTTGCATGTCCACCCTAGACACACAAATCACCCGACCTAGTTGCATGTCCACCCACGACATGCAACTCGCCTTACCCAGTTGTTTGCGACCACTGGTACACAACTCGTCCTGACCTGATCCGGTTGCATGTCCACCATCGACATGCAATTTGCCCCGACCCCGATCCAGTTCCATGTCCACCCTCGACACGAAACTTGCCAGACCCAGTTGTTTGTCCACTCTTGACGCACAACTTGCCCCGACTCACTTCATATCCACCCTTAGCTTATCTTTTTTCCCCTTTTGATTTTCCTCCACCATGTGCTTTTTTGTCTTTTCAAAAATGTTTACCGTGTTTAAAAAAATGTTCATCGTGTATTTATAAAATGTTCATCATTTTTTTAAATTGCCTTCTTCTAAAAAATGCCGATCCTATTAAAAAAATTTAATGGTGTTTTTTTAGAAAATGTTTTCTGTGTATGTTGAAAATGTATGTTAAAAATGTTCATCATGCATCTTTCAAAAAGAGTCATCGTGTATTGTGAAAATATGTCGACAGCTTTTTAAAAAAAAACCTTGAGCACTTCTACAAAAAAAATGTTCATGCAATACATGACTATATTTTCATCTTAGTTTATTTTTGTAAATAGGTTTTACATCAAACTAGTGAAGTGTTTTTCTATATAGATTAGAAGTTTTTTCATGCATGTGTCTTTTGGCCTCGTGTACAGATATTTTTTAAAGAGAATATGGGACTATTAATTAATCAACGGTAGACAAATGCAATGTGGTGGTACAGATACATGTACGTGTTGTGAGAGCGAGAGATTCATTATATATGAAGCTTAGGGCATCTCCAGCCGTGCCCTCAGAAAGGCCTCTCCAGGCGATTTTTTCACGCCTGCGCTAAAAAAAGGGCCCAGTCGCGCCCCAGGAGCCCGATTTTCGCCGGTTTGGGCCGAAAACAGCGTCGGCGGACCCAGGCCAAACCCAGCGCGCTGGGGGCGCCCGGGGGCGCCGGGGCGAACTATTTTGACGCGAAACAGCCG